>NW_007591537.1:0-576 GCF_000523025.1 Cynoglossus semilaevis | reverse complement strand
TTGTTACGTGCCATCATGGCAGGACCCTAATGCAGTACCGGAGAGGCTGCATGACTTAAAAAAATCAAAAACGCACAGGGTCGCAGGAAGACAAAGCATAGACATCACATGATCCTACCAAGACAGCGTGAGAGCGAGAGGTATATAGCCATTTCTGTGCATTAAGACCGAGCTTTACTCAACCACAGCACATCCTTAGCCCTTCAATCATCATGTTATTTGTTTTAGCTAATTAAAGTGTAAAAGTAGACACGTACATCCTCAGAGCTAAATGTCACGGAAACACTGTTAGGCTCAAAATAAGATGGTTAAAGCTGAGTACAGTTTGCACAATACACAAATGCCCTAAAAATCTATATTTCTATAAAGCAGTCACAATTTTACAAAGCACTACATTTACAGAAACACAGCATTATAAGTGATACACCTGATAACAAATCATACAGTATAGAACCAAAGTGAAAGTTACTATTTATATAATACAATTGATACCTAAAGTGTTTTATATAGTTTTAATAACATAACATTTTAATTAAAAGTAGAGGAAAGTACTATTTTTAAAACAAAAACACCATG
>NW_007591536.1:0-576 GCF_000523025.1 Cynoglossus semilaevis | reverse complement strand
GGAGGTGGCAGAGTTAAAGATGCTAATCCTAATCTAACTTTAACTGCTACTGTCTTCTTTGGGTCAGTTCCTTCAAATGGCCCAGCGGCATGCGTGACTTTTACTATCGTTCCACGAGAAGCAGTTGTGTTCCTGTCATTTTCTTATTATGAAAAAACATTTATAAATCGTAATTGCGATTAAATTTTGACATAATTACATAGGCTTTTGTAACTAGCATAACTTATTTGTCTGTTATGTGCAATATGTGTAATTTTAAGGCCTTTTTCAAATCATCATTTCAAACTGTCTGTTCCCTTGCTGGGCTGCTTGGGTCTGTCTTGTGATTCACAAGCCACTGAGCATTTCTAGCAAAGCCAACAATGTGCCACTTTACTTTCAAACTTAGAGAGGCACAGAAGAACAGAAATATAAAGTGATAAATATTCTCTTTAGAGATAACATTCAGCACATCACTGTACTCCTATCAACATTATATTCTTAAAAGTAAGATTTCCTCAAATTAAAACGTTAACCATGTCAATCACAGATCCTGATAACATTTCTTTCCAAATTAAATTATATATATATTATATA
>NW_007591535.1:0-577 GCF_000523025.1 Cynoglossus semilaevis | reverse complement strand
ATGGGATTTTTAATAATAATAATAATACACTTTGCTATTTTTTGCAGTCATAATAATGTTGATCAGAAGAGAAGAAAGTGGAAGTATGACAGTGGTAAATGGTTGGGAAAAAAAAAAAAAAAAGAGCAGTACTTCCCGCAACCCCTTCACTATTATTTGAATTATTAAACGATCTCTTTGCATAAAAAAAAAAAATGCAAAAAAAAAAAAAAAAAAAAAAAAAAAGGAGTACACAATTGAAATAGTAGAATGACAACCTGACCATAAAATACTTTTCTGTACAATTATAGCAGTACTAGTGGCATTTACTGCTTATTTTTTACTGTTTGGTTTGGGATATAAAAACCCAGACTTCAATGTTCGTGGATTGAGGAATTAAGAGATTATGAATTAATAATGACGTTTGTTTACTTTTTAAATATATTTTTGTTATTTCAATACTTACCAAATAATCAGAGTTAGTATTTCCCATAAGCAATATTTTAAGACCTTTTCCTACCACCGTGACGATGACAACTTTTAACACATTTACAAAAGTACACCATAAAATGAACATTCGACTTATCCTTCGGTGTTT
>NW_007591534.1:0-577 GCF_000523025.1 Cynoglossus semilaevis | reverse complement strand
AAATACAAAATCCAGCAACTGTGTTACATCACCAAATTCATCAAATAAAACCCACGATTGCCTCACCCTAAACTTTTCGTAAGCCGAGCATAACGCGTAGGAAAATGTGAACGCTAGCTTTACTGAGGATCAGTATCTCCATTGTCTTCTCTGTTTCTTTTGGTGTGGAAAAGTTCTAAAGTGAAAAGTGTAAACACTTGCAATGCCTGCTGCAACTGTTTCAAATTAAACGTGCAGCAAAGTATGACTCAGGATCAATTGCATAGTGAAATGCTGGGACGAGGTACGGGGAAAAGCCGATTGAGACACAGTCAGGCTCTGACAGTTGCTCCAAAGGTAAACATACCTCTCGGCAACAAGGAACCAGACTGAAGCGTAACAGGTTTAGGAAAAGTGTTACCTCGAAGGTAAAGGCCAAGTTGTGCCGTCTGTCTCTTGGGACTATTCTGAGGTCATTTTTATTTTTAAGCATTTCATGTGTCGATCATGTGAGTGAATAGAGGAAGCTCAACGTTAGATACTAGCTACTGATCTTATCCCAGTTTGTCACCACTTCCCCTTTTTTTTTTTTTTTTTT
>NW_007591533.1:0-577 GCF_000523025.1 Cynoglossus semilaevis | reverse complement strand
CATGACTATCAAACAAAAGGAAAAATCTGGAAAGAGGAGGCAAGATATATTTTTATGTATATGTTTAACTTTTACGAACTTCCCTCACACTGTTATCAACCCTCCCTTTCCCACACAATTATATGCATAGTAGAAGTCTATAATGGAAGACATACATATTACATAAATGGACCCTATATTATAGGCCCAGCGCAGGAGCGCACATTATTGTAAAGGGTGTTAAAACTATCATCTGTGCCAGCGTCTTCGTTTGGGCCTCGTAACAGAAGCCTGAGAATATGCAGAGCATTTAGGAGGCATGTTAGGGCGTGGAATTAGGGTCAACCTTCGCCAAACACAAGAGCTCAAATTTTACAGCAACGTACTATATAACTGGGCAAAGCAAAGTCAATGGGGGCGGGCAGACAGACAATCGGCGTGAGAAACAGAAAATCATGCTCTTAAAATATATATTGTTTTAGACTGCAGTGGTGGTAGTAGTTATCATACTACTACTACAGGCCAAGACTCTTGTGTGTGCATACATATCTCAAGGTGCAGGTTTTTTTAAATTTACATATTTTCAGAAATCATGGGC
>NW_007591532.1:0-577 GCF_000523025.1 Cynoglossus semilaevis | reverse complement strand
TGTTTGGAGACAAAACAAGAATTTAAAAAGTCTAGTTGTTCGGTCGCTCAGTTGAAATCCGGAGAATTGAGTCTGTTTTATTCCCACTGCTCACCTGAACCTTTTCACTGCTCTTCAGTCATTAGACACAGTGGAGTGTGTAACATTACAAGGCACCTCTGACCTCAGTGACCTTTACTGTGAGTAGTTTTCTAAATGGGAGCGTCAGGCATGTGTTTGGCTTCAATGTCTTCAGTAATTGTTTTTATATGTGGACACACATTGAAGAATGCTAATGGTCATATTATTGATTTGTCCTTCCTGTTGTTCTCTCCCAGACACTGAGGGAGTTTGTGGTTGGAGTTCTGCGGCAGCTCAGCGGGCAGCTCTACTGACCCCGTGACACGTCTGGACTCAGTTCCCAGTCGATGGACTTACTTCGCTCTGGGCCGACCTCAGGGCAGGATTAGAACCGGCAGTAGCTCTCAGACCTCATCAGAAGCATTTACACTCACACCCTTTGGCCGTGAATGGACTACCTCAACTCACGCTGTGGGCAGCAGGTGGCGCTGTTCTGTGTAATTCTGCTGATACCACA
>NW_007591531.1:0-577 GCF_000523025.1 Cynoglossus semilaevis | reverse complement strand
TATATATATATATATATATAATGTGCCACAGTAACGGAGGTCTAATTAAAACCCAGTCACACACTTATGGAGTTCATAAGTCAGTGCAGTAACTGCAGCATTATTGCAGTGAAATATTAGGACTCATTAAATGTAATGACACAGAATGGGGCTCATTTCAAGGCCTTTTTCTTCGAATCATGAAGAAAAATCATGAAGAACGGCAAACAGGAGAAGCAGTAGCTGAAGAAGACGGCGCTTTATTAAAACCTGGTCCAGGACTTTGGTTTGGTTTTAGTCAATGTAGTGATTTTCAGAAGTTTTCCATTATGCCTCAGCTTGTTGCAGTCGATGATCTTTTACCTTTTCTAATTCAAACAAATTTTTTTGTCTCTTTTTTTAATCTCTCAAAATAACAAGTCAACCAGCATTTTCACTTCTCATCCTTCACTGTTTTCATTCATTTCTCTCTCGTCCACAGTTGGATCCAGAGCTGGAGGCTCTCATCAACAAGGAGAAGCAGAAGGTCGTCCTGCAGGAGGAGTACGAGGTGAGAGGAGTCGTCGTTGTGCAGCTGCTAAACAACATGTGACACAAA
>NW_007591530.1:0-577 GCF_000523025.1 Cynoglossus semilaevis | reverse complement strand
ACACATTGTTTAAGTACAGCTTGAAAATGTTGCATTAATTTCAATGACATTTTTATTGTCAACATTAAAAATGTAATTAAAACTGTTTACGTGAATTAGGGATGGCGCAACTTTTTTTTATGTCGGATAGCGATACTATAACTCGGGAGTATCTGCCCATGTTGATACCAATCCAAAACCTTCTTTACTCCTCCTTGCTGAAGCGACAGTGTCTTCATTTATGGCATGTTGCCCAAAATTAAGTTGAGTATTTGGGCTTAGGAATCGAGTCAGACTGGGTACAGATTTTCTATAATGATCTATCAAAAACATGACCTGTAGAATACGAATAATTAAAACCAAAGTCTTGCATTTAAATATCACACGTGTTCTTAAACCAAGCCGATATTCTACAAACACTTTTTCTCCCTGGCGTCTCCTGTCTTTTTACTCCTCTTCTTTGATGCTCCGTTCCGCTCAGCTCCCTCTATTGTACCTTCCCCTTCTCCTCACTCCCTTTTCACAACTTAAAAGATGATTACCTCCACAAAAGCAGTGGAGACTGAAGCAGTGAGTGAGAGGCAAATGTAAAAAAAAA
>NW_007591529.1:0-577 GCF_000523025.1 Cynoglossus semilaevis | reverse complement strand
GATTGACGTCCACAGTCTGTCTCTGATCAGAGACCAGACCACGGTCCACTTCTGTCCTGCCTTATTTTGAAGCTCTTCAGTATTTTTATTTTCGTGATTCGACGAGAGACATTTAACATTTTGTCATTGTGTAAAATTCAAATTCGGTTTTAACTAAAAAATCAAAACGACAACATTCGATAAGTGAAGAATCTGTGTTTGTGGAATCATATTTACAAATGTTTTCCGCTGCGAGATGTTGGTTTGTTGAAGCAACAAAAACGTTGTCGATGTGTCGACCTGACAAAAGATTCAGGGACAACGTTTCTGTTGATTAATCGTAATTATTATTAGGATAACGATTAATCGTGATGATGTATCAACGTATTTAGTCCTTTTTTGTTGGTCTGTGCTGTCGTTCAGTTGACCAACACCAGGGGGCAGAAAACATCCATAAAGAGGCAGCCCTGTCCTCCCTGTGAACAGGCTTTTAGTCTTTTGTCAAATAATTGAATTAGAACAAAAAGTCATTTTAAGACACGACGACAGAATCCTCCCACAGGGAGCGCTGTTCCACGATGTGACCCGTTTTCTGTGT
>NW_007591528.1:0-577 GCF_000523025.1 Cynoglossus semilaevis | reverse complement strand
TAAGTGAATAGTAAATTGTGTAGTATTTTACCCATGAAGTACTGCATGGAAGTCAATACATCTTCCAAGAATAACATCTGACTTAAAAGCTAGCATCTGGTTGTGCTTCATATCTGTGTGTGAACACACCTCCATGCCTTTGGCTCGGTCCCGTAGTGTCACTGTATCTGTAGTATCTGATTGACCTCCGACCCCTGTCAACAAGATGTGGCCCCAGGGCCCGCGAGCTGGGCATGAAAACAAAAGAGTACACCTTTATTGGCCGCTCTCTGTCGACGGAGTGGCGGCGAGGTGGACAACAAATTGGCTCCTTCTGGTCTCCCTACTCCAAATGCTAAGGTTAGGCTTTAATTGTGGCACCTGGGCTGGGAGGCGGCGGAGTTATAGACAAAATAGCGATGATTGTGTCAGCGGACGTGTTGTGAATAGTTCACATAATACCAGTGTATACACTGTGGACACGGAGCCGGCCACCTTTGCTCCTCTCCCCTGTTCTCGCTGAATAAGAATCTGACATAAATTCTGCACATATAAAATTAGTAAATGCCACTGTAGCCGTAGTTAAATATCACACAAA
>NW_007591527.1:0-577 GCF_000523025.1 Cynoglossus semilaevis | reverse complement strand
ACACACACACACATAAACAAACAAATGATTTGTTTCAGTCTAAAGCTGCGGTACAGAGTCACCGATGTGTAAACAAGACAGCGACTGTACCTGCTGTCTCTCCAGGTCATTATTCCTCACAGCACTGAGCAAGCTCTTTGTGAAGCTTAATAATTCAAGGTATCTTTGTTTTTGGTTCTCTAGCTCGTTCTCCAAGAACTGCACTTCTTCATGCTGGAAAAAAAGAACCAAAATGTTAGGCATTCACATCTGATCTTTTTTAGCTGGTTTGTAATGATTGATTTGTGAATGTGTGTCTGTGTGTTCACCTTGAATTCCAACAGGTTCTGCATTTGCTCTAGGTCTGAAGCAGCAAATTCACCCACGTCGTTACCATTATCCTCATCTTCTTCATTTTCACCAATTACTTCAATTTTCTATTGAAAGAGCATAAATACGACAGAATAACATGAGAGAGTTTACTAAACAAATGTATACATTTTTTAATTAGCTTGGAAAAACACCTTTACAAAAAGGGTAGCCCTCATTCGCCCCTGGTGGTCTGTAAGCTCATTGGTCAAATAAATATTAAAAAAAA
>NW_007591526.1:0-577 GCF_000523025.1 Cynoglossus semilaevis | reverse complement strand
CAGTTGTGGCCCACGAGTCAAAAAGTTCTGATGTACTGCTCTTCTAATAGTTTGTGCAAACTTGTTAACATTTCTGTAATATAATTATTTCCCAAAACATTCTGCTTCTCTTTGCTCTCAAAATCAGGATCCTCAGTATGATGAACAATGAAGCGGCTCCTAGTTACTTCAATGGAGGAAGTCTGACCCAGTACAAAGACTACAGGTGAGCACTTGCTTTTGGAATCAGTCCGTTGTAACATTTTTGTTTATCAATATTCACATCATCAAAAACTGTTTTCAGACAGTATGTCATCAGTCAGATCCCAGGTCTGGTGATCCTGGACGACACCGAAGTCCTGGAGAAAGAGAGAGCCCAGGCTCGGAAAACCTACAGGCTCCAGCATCAGAGTGGTCAGAGCAACAGGAAGAGGAAACATGTACACATGCAGAAAAAGCTGAATAAAGTCATCACACAGTAGCACACATTTTTATCATAAGATAAATAAACCAATGCCGTAAAAAAAATCAAATGCAAACGTCAGAGCCCAAATATGGTTTTTATAAGGCTATGGGGTAAAGATGATTTTGTTTATGT
>NW_007591525.1:0-577 GCF_000523025.1 Cynoglossus semilaevis | reverse complement strand
AGCTGACTTCAGCAGAGATAGTGAATGAGTTTAGCACCTTAGCCTTATGGCGTCTTTAATATTATGGGCTGTAATAACCTCAGATGTTGTTAAGTGATAAACTGACTGCTGCCCAGTAGGTGGAGACACTTACGGATGTTGATTATTCTGGGGGCAACAATAACAGGACCAAATAATGAAGCAGCAGCGACAATAAATGAAAACCCTGCACTTTTCTGTTGGACTCCTGAAGGAGACCTTCAGCATCGGGGTATTTGTCATGATTGAGGTCGAGTGTTAAAGAACATGCCTGTTGGTGCACTCTCATTTCTCTTCAGGATGCCCTGAAATGCCAACGTTACAGGAGCCGGAGAGAGAAACGAGCGTGAGTGCACATGTACGCTCAGTTCAGACGACGCAGCTGGATATCAGACCTCCGCTGCTGAAAGCCGGGCCGCCATGAAATCGTCTGTTTGCTGAACAGCTTTGTATGGAAAAAAGGCTACGCAACTACCTGGGGTGTGTATTTTTAAAAAGTGGTGGAACTGGCGGGAGGCAAATCCTCCACAGTGTCTGCATGGACTCCGTGGATCTCTCC
>NW_007591524.1:0-577 GCF_000523025.1 Cynoglossus semilaevis | reverse complement strand
TTTGTCGTTACCACTCTGGTCAGTCAGTATGAAAAGTGTAATCAATGTTTTCCTGAGGAACTTTTCTCTACATTTTCAGACTGAAAAAAGTTTCATTCAATTGTTTGTTAAACATAAACATGTATGCTAATATGCTAATTGTATAAACAAATAAAACTGGACTTCAATGCAGAAGCCTTTTGGTCCATGTGACCCTGTGTGTCATCGCTCGTATAGAAATAAGAATAAAAACCTGGAATAACAGAATCAAGCGCTCCTGTGTGATGGGACGGCATCTGTTCTCTGTTCCCATGACTCACGATGTCTGGTTTCTCTGCTGCCACCCTGTTGGAGGCTCTGTTTTGTTATTGCTTCAGCGTAGGCTCGTCGGAGTGGACTTGCCCGGGGCAAGGTCAGGAGAGTGTTATCCAGCGGTTTGTGTCACGGGGGTCTCTGTGAGGTCATCCGTTTTTAATTGTACGCACAGACTTTTGGCTCTCATTTATTTTTTTTCATTACTGCAGTTTTTGGGGGTTTGAAATGCAGCGTCTGCAAAATAGTCGTCATTTAAAATTTCACTTTATCAAGCCATAATTAT
>NW_007591523.1:0-577 GCF_000523025.1 Cynoglossus semilaevis | reverse complement strand
AAAAAAAAGGAAAACAAGTAAGGCACAAAAACAGATCCTGGAGGGGAGCAAACAAAATTAGGGGGCAGCACGGACAGAAGGAGAAGGGGGGAAGATAAATTGGCAGCGGGGTCCGTGCTGACTTTACCAGAGACGGAGACAAGTGCACAGACCTGGGTCTGGGTCCAGACTTTGACGCAGTCTGGTCATAAATTAAAGCTACAGGGATTCCGCTCAGGATCGCGCGGTGCCGTGAAGCTCCGCTAAGACCCTGTCTGGGAGCTGCAGGATTATTGCTGCTGCATCTGGCAGGACGCAGCAATCCATTACCTCAAAGCCATTAGTTCGGTGACATGCTGCTGCTCCCAGCTCTGCTGCCTCTGCTGCCAAAACAGGGCGGTGTTGGGTATTTAAGGGAATCACTGACAGCTGGATTTTTCTCAGGGGTGAGAAAATAAAATCCAAATAAGCAAAAGTGTCAAAGAGGATAAAACAGATGCATGCGGTGGTGAATGGAGGTAGGAAACGTAACTAACGTAGCGTAATTCTGGGTGTTCCAGGTTTGGTAAATTTCTAAAATATTATCTGCGAGTTTTAA
>NW_007591522.1:0-577 GCF_000523025.1 Cynoglossus semilaevis | reverse complement strand
GAACAAAAGCTGAGTAGCTTGTTGTTTTTAGTCAATGGCAACCATTGGGGAAGGAGGGATAGGATTACATCCAATCATTTACTGTACTTTATAATAATTAACATTGGGACTGATAAGAACATCTATTTTAAAACCACTAATTTAACACTCTTCTTATCCAACCTCACAGGCTTTAATATTCACCTGTCTGATTCTCATACAGTCTTGGCTCATAACAGTGACACTTTAATAGCCTTATACATTTATCCTTGTTTGTCTGTGTCCATTAATGGCATTTCATCTATTCTCATTTCTTCCAATTTAAACAAATGAAATCTCACCCTCTTCCTTGAACTCATCTCAATCTCAGAGGAGCCTGATGTGCGCACCAGGAAGATTGTGAAGGTGGTGACTCAGACGATGGTCAACGGCAAAGTGGTGGATGAATCCAGCGAGGTGGAGCAGATCGAGGAGACCAAGAAGTAGAGAAGAGCTGGAGAGACAGAGAGAGAAAAACAGAAATAAAGGTAGAAACCATGATAACGGTCAGAATATTTACACCTAGGCCTTATTGAAGTGAAACCACTTTAGTATGAGT
>NW_007591521.1:0-577 GCF_000523025.1 Cynoglossus semilaevis | reverse complement strand
GTACAGACTCACGGTTGAACTGATGCAGCGCTCCCCAGCCGGACACGATGCAGCTTTGGCCTGAAGCGAAGACGTGGGACGGAGACGGCAAACAGACCGGCTGGATGTAGGAACCGAAGGTCAGAGGTGTGTCCAGCTCCAGCACCGTGACGTCGTTGTCAGTGGTCATAGGATTATATTCTGGTGACACCATCAGGGATTTGATGTTATACGTCTTGGACTCTGACTCTTCACCGCTCACCAGTCTGGCACCGACCAGGGCGGTCCACTCTCTGGGGTCGTTGTCCCTTAAAAAAAAAATTAAAAGACTTTAAATCGGCTGATTCATGTGACAGAACATATATCTATGGTCCCAAATGTGTAAATCAGCTAGTGCAGTGGTTCTCAACCCCTGGTCCATGGGTTACTCGGTACTGGACTGCAGCAGGCCTCAATGAAAGAAATAATAATTGACCTACGGTAATTTAAAAAGGCTACTGTCGTCTCCATCTACTTTCTTCAAATAATCACAGAATTCTTCAACATAAAATGTCTTATAAAACTCAAACACAAAAAAAAAGACGTTTTATTTTGAAAA
>NW_007591520.1:0-577 GCF_000523025.1 Cynoglossus semilaevis | reverse complement strand
TCATTTTTCACAGTAATATTTAGTGAACGCTGGCTCGAACCAGGTGAAGACTACACATCCAAATGTTCATTGTCTTGTTAAAATGAAGTACCAGCCTGAGGTCTGGGTTGAACTAGATACTAGAAGTAACCAACTCTAGAAAGTAGCCAATCAGAGGTGCTGCCTGTGGAGCTGTAGACCTGCAATAGTGTTGTAACAAAATCTAAAATTGTCTAAATTTTCTCTTCTTACATAATAAAACATTTTGTTCTGGAACTCAAATCTGTTTCATTTATAGAGTTTGTACTAAGAATAGTCAGTTTGCAAAAGATTATTCAATATCCCAAAACGAATATTTTTTTTATTGCAAATGATTTTTCTTTGTTTGTCAAAGAGCAATGAAATCCTAGGTGGCAGCAGATAGTTATTAAAACTAGGAAAAGATTATCACAGCTGTGAGCTGAAGAAGATCTCTTTCTTCAATTCCTGCAGTATATTAGCGTTGCCTTCAACTAAACAGGAGTTCATTTTTTAGTACATTTAAACTAGGATATTATTGTATTTAATAACTTGTACTTTTTGTGAGATTTTTGTTCGG
>NW_007591519.1:0-577 GCF_000523025.1 Cynoglossus semilaevis | reverse complement strand
AAACAAATGAATATAGCATTATTACCTACAGTGTGACTCTAAACGTTGACTGAGAGATTTTGGACATTTGATTTGGACAGATTTTGTTTTACAGACATTTCCATTGGCTGCAGCCTCACTTAGATCTAGGTCTTGGCTCCAGACTGCTGTAGATCTGGTTCATCATTGGCCCTGAGCACCACTCAAGGCCAAAAGTCCTGCAGGCGTCCATCGAACATTGTTCCAGGGGGTCAGACTGAACCAGTTTATAGACCAGAATATGAAAATATTTAACTTTTCATTTGAGACCAGTGTCAAACTCATGATTAAAAAGTCATTATGAAAGCTAACGCGACATTTAAAGGAGTGTTTTTCAACATGGGGGTTGTGACCGTACATAGGGTCGCATAGATTTTTAATAGGGTCATCTGAAAAATTTAGTAATTGATAAAAATAAAATACAAATAAAATTCACATTTTTGTCTTTGATGTTTATTTTGGACAGTTTGGTGAGCTGCATGTTAATCGTCAACTCAACAATAAGATTAGATATCATTTAACAGCGAAATCTTAATGAGGCACTGCAGGGTGGAGTATC
>NW_007591518.1:0-577 GCF_000523025.1 Cynoglossus semilaevis | reverse complement strand
TATATATATATATATATTATTTAAATACATATTTTTATCCTGGGAGCTAAAAACGAACTTTCACGATAAAACAACACAACATTCCTTTAGGATGAGAATAGTGGGATCTTTATAAATCTTCTACCAAAATAAGCCAAATTACAGACGATAAAACAATGCAGAATTACATGTAATGAACCCTTTAGGTTTTCTTCAGTTTCTGTTTGTCTAGTTCCTGTAATTTGTCCACTGGTAGAAAAGGCAACGTGGGAATATATTGCACACATGTCACAGATGAAACCCATGCTGCAGGGATGGGATCACATTTGTTTCAGTCTCCATTGTTAAATGATGGTCACGGCTGTTGCTTAAAGACTTGTCATTGCAACCAGTGTCCTCAACATATATAGTTTAAGGTGCTACAGCCAGGCTACTTAAAATGCACATCTCTGTTCTGAGCTCCACAGACATTTTGTTCTTGTTGTTCCTACATGAATTCTGCCGACCAGTGACCAGTTCCTCTTTTACTCTCATTGATGATGATTTGTGCTTAAATCCACATACTTAGATACTTAGGTATCGGATTGGATGGGCTATA
>NW_007591517.1:0-577 GCF_000523025.1 Cynoglossus semilaevis | reverse complement strand
TTTTAACACAGTTATTACAAGAACAAATAATAATTATTTTGACTTTTAAATTATTTTGTCTCTGTCCTGATTTCATTGTGCTTATGCATAAAATATAAATCAACTGTATTGTGTTCTTCACTGTGCTGCTTTGTCTGCCCCTGCAGGTCGTTCTGGGTGATTACACCTGGCGCTCCTACGAGGAGGTCCTCACAGCAGCATCTCAGCTGGGCCGTGGTTTGACATCACTGGGTCTGCAGCCCAAAAGCAACGTTGCTCTCTTCTGTGAGACACGAGCCGAATGGCTAATAGCTGCCCAGGCCTGCTTCATGTACAACTACCCACGTAAGTCCAGAACATCTGCACGTATGTTACGTTAACACGCAATCAAAGAAAAGGGTTGAGCAGCTTAACCTACTGGTTCAGTTCTGTTCAAAAGACCAAAGAGGTTTTATGATGGACCAGGCATCCAAACACAGAATGAAATCTGAACCCTGCAGATATGTAACAGGTCATGGTGTGAATTCACCAACAAAAAACAAAAAAAGCAAAGATGAAAATCTGCACGTACTGCAGATATTTCTCATACTTTCAGTTT
>NW_007591516.1:0-577 GCF_000523025.1 Cynoglossus semilaevis | reverse complement strand
ACCTCTGCCCTAGACCATCAATAACTGGCCACTTTACAACAGTAATGTCTATATAAGTGCATTTAGGTAATTACTAGCCTCCAAACCTGAATGTATTGTATTATATGTTTTGTGTTCACAACTACAACCTTATTGTCTCAACAATGTACTGCAATTGTAAAAAGACAGGTACTAGTGATTCAAACGTTTACATTGTTTAATTGTCAAAAATATCGACTCATGATTAAATGTTGTTTTGCACACGTATTTCAAAAAGTTGCAGAAAAAAATCCTACCTTGTTGACAAGTGTCTTTTCTTCACCTCCTCAGTCAGGGTTGTCTTATGTTCCTCCTCCACCTTCTGTTTGTGTGTTTGTCCCAACAGCTGTACAATTGATGAATCATGAACAATTATAGGTTATTGAAAAAATTAAGAGAGGGTTCTTAAAATCTACAAATTAATCTTTCCATTTGTAAACCATAACATGCTGTTCACAAACACCTTTTCTGATCTCTTATTATTGTCAGTAGTGTGGGTGGATCACTAACCTTGTTCTGCCTAGCTGAGAGGGTCTTATCACTTGAGGAGGATGATGAC
>NW_007591515.1:0-577 GCF_000523025.1 Cynoglossus semilaevis | reverse complement strand
CAGACAGTATCTGGATGTATGTCATTAATCGTTTTCTTTTTCTTTTCTTATGCATTAGTCTCTTTTTCTAGTTGACAAAAATGTGTTTGTAATACTTTGCATTACTTTAATTCTTTGAAGATCAGTTAAAGAGGTTGAATGGTTTCATGTTTTATTGCCTTGCTGGGTACACAAGTCTGGTTTAAAAACCTTCTCCTTTATGTTAACAGCAATAACACATTTACCCAAGGAAAGAATTAGTTGGGGTTTTTTTCTGTTTGACCATAGCTTTATAAAGTGATAGATATATTGTTCAGGTTAAAGTAAAGTCCAGGTTCCTGATGTAAAGACACATCTTTTACGCTTGTTTTCTAAGTACAGATATGTGATTGAATGGTCTTAAAAAATAATTCCTGGGGTTTATACAACAACACACATTTTTAATCCAGTATGTGACATTCTTCTCAATAAGCTCTTCCCTGCTCTTATTTATTTACAAGATTCTTACACAATGACACCCAACTACGATTAAGTGTAAATCTTAGCTAAAATGTGCTTGCATTGCTTTTATAGTTTAAGGTTCTGATGGAACATCTTG
>NW_007591514.1:0-577 GCF_000523025.1 Cynoglossus semilaevis | reverse complement strand
AGATGACAGCGGACCACCGGGCGACGGGGAGCGAGAAAAATATCAGTGGTTTGAATGGGATTTTGAAAGGACAAACCCTCCCCCCCCCCCAAAAAAAAAAAAAAACAAAGGTGCCATTCATATTGTTGGCCATGTGAAATATTTTGCAAAAATTTTTTTTTAAACAAAGGTCAAGTTCTGTCAGGCCTTTTTCCCTCGAACTGTTAAAAAAAAAAAAAAACTTTCACCTTCCTTGTAGCTCGTTGCTCTGTGCCAGTCACGACACATTTGAGGTTGCCGAACACACCTTCCAGGTTTCACCGAGTTTCCCGTGAATGTTTGTGTACAATTATCAGCTTCTGTTGCCAAGACTGTCGTGTTTGTTATTGCAAAAACATGGCCGGGACAATTAGCACCGACTGATTTCACCGATCTAATCGTCCATATGCTGGTTCGTCGTGATGTTTGTAGTCGGGGAGAGAGCTGCTGTTGAATGTAAACAAATTAATTGCTTTTGGTTTTTACGATTAGCGCCATTTAAAGTGACGGCGAACTGGAACTCTAGATCGGCAGGAGAGTGGATATATTTTGCACAGAT
>NW_007591513.1:0-577 GCF_000523025.1 Cynoglossus semilaevis | reverse complement strand
ACACACACACACACACAGCGTTTTATTGCCGTGTATTTTTTGCTCACTTTGTGCTGCGCTGCTGTAAACTGTCAGTCCTCAGTCAACAGTCTGCTGCAGACCACATGCTGGCGCTGTGTTTAATTTTGTGCACATTCTTGAGGCTTTCACTTTACTAAACCAACCTGGTGTTTTTGAACACCACACCACAGTGCGTTTCTCTTTTCTCACAGCCCTGGCCTAAACAAAGCCTCGTTTCTGTCCCAGCGTCTGTCTCCTTGTTTTAAATCCCCTACATCATCCTTTAAGGTCCACTTCATTATCATCCATTATAGTCACACACGTGGATCTCCGAGCTAACGTCTCACAGCTGTTGGCCTTAAGTTCTGCTCCCTCGCCGTCTCGTTCCCTGTAATTTTGGAAGCTGTGAATCTTCAGCACGGCTGACCTACATACCCGGGAGGCGATGCCCCCTCTCACCCCGGACCACCACCAGCATCCACCGTACAGTGTGAGCCAAGGGCTCCCAGGCTCAGTGCCTAAAAATGTATGGCACGCGTTTCTGTGTATTGCACAACACGTCGTCACTCAGGGTGAT
>NW_007591512.1:0-578 GCF_000523025.1 Cynoglossus semilaevis | reverse complement strand
TGTGTTTGTGTTTTTGAAGTGTGTGAATATGACAGGAGGTTGTACGCTGATGGAGAAACGTTCAGTCCTGAGGGGAGTGGACCCTGTCTGCAGTGCAGATGTAAGGTACAGTAAAATAGGATAAAAAAAAAAATGGCGAGTGGTTCAGTGTCGACAAAAGGTAACAAAAACGAAGCTTGAATTCATTTAAATCAATGATTTATTGTGCTACTTTCGTTTTGCATTAAAACAGTGTTTGTATAACAGGGTGGTAATGTAGTTTGCCATGAAGAGAAATGCAGTCCGGTCCAGTGTTCCCAGCCAGTTATAGACCCACTTCGCTGTTGTCCATCGTGTAAAGGTAATAATGAATGGATAAACCAACGCTCATGTTTAGCTTATCCACAAAGACACAAGTTAGTGAAGTCAATTTTCATTGCAGCGTGTGTGTTGGAGGAGGTTGAATATGAAGAAGGCTCCAGTTGGCAACTTGAGAACTCCTGCTCCAGCTGCAGTTGTGTGAACGGAGACATTTCGTGTGCACAAATACAGTGTCCAGCCACGGAGTGCCTGCATCCAACCAAAATCACTGGTAAGAG
>NW_007591511.1:0-578 GCF_000523025.1 Cynoglossus semilaevis | reverse complement strand
ATTATTATTAATGCTCAACAGTCTGATCCCTCTCTTCTGAAATGTTTTGACATGATCTAAGTTTGCGAAAGTAGTTTCTGCTGCTGGGATTTGTAGATGGAGAAAGAAGATCAGCTTCTAGCTAAAGCCACAGCTTGTGTTAAATTTGGCTCAGTAACATCTGTGGTCGGAACATCTCGGAATAACAGAAACATGTGACCCTTATCCCTGGACAGACCCAGGCAGGTAACACATGGTGTTATTGGAGAAGTTACATGCAGAGAAACCTCTTGGTTTGCAAGTCTGTATTGGGAGGAAAGTTATGGGACTGATGATGTGCTGGCTCACAATTATCCGAAACGCTAACAGCTACTAGTGCGCTGCATTGATACTAATGCTATCAGCAAACTGCAGTGGGTCCTGTGCATGTCTGACCATTGGTCTCAGAAGATGGTAGCAACAGCCATTCCAGTGTCTTCATTACATGAAAAGTGAGGGCCACCAGTCTTAAGTCAATCAGTTTTCTGGGGTGGGGCTTCTTCGGAACCGGTATGAGGCATGATGTCCTCTACAGCAGTGGTTCTCAAACGTTTTATACT
>NW_007591510.1:0-578 GCF_000523025.1 Cynoglossus semilaevis | reverse complement strand
GAGGTAAATAAACTAAAATGATTTTGATTATTGTTATTGTTGACTGTGTGCAGGGGTTAATATAATAATTATCTGTGATGGACGTCGTTACTTCTGAGTCAGAAACGTTGACTCGTTCATTCGTTTGTTTTCCGTTTTTAGGCTGGACGAAACCTTCACCGTTAAAGTGGCTGATTTCGGCATGGCGAGGGACATCTACGACAAGGAATACTACAGCATCCAGGATCAGAGACGGGTCAAGCTGCCAGTCAAGTGGATGGCGATAGAAAGTCTGCAGACTCAGAAGTTCACGACCAAGTCAGACGTGGTGAGTTCAGTTTGGCGTCACACGAACCTCAGCTTTGTAACTTCACTCCACGTCAACGATCGTCTTGTCCTTCAGTGGTCGTACGGCATCTTACTGTGGGAGCTGTTAACCAGAGGAGCCAGTCCGTATCCGGAGGTCGACCCGTATGACATCACTCACTACCTGTTGAAGGGCCGTCGCCTCCCGCAGCCCCAGTTTTGTCCTGACGGCCTGTAAGACGCACGAACACAACACGCAGCCAATATGACATGCCCTCTTCACTGAAAACAAA
>NW_007591509.1:0-578 GCF_000523025.1 Cynoglossus semilaevis | reverse complement strand
GAGGACACATTTCATTGTGTGCATTGGTGTGCTGGCAATGACAATAACTCACTTTCACTTAGATGTCGGGCCGGGTGACAGTCCACTAAGAAATACAAAACTTTTATAATTACCTTAAAGGAACTGGCAAATCTCAGTGCCCTAATAGAAAAGGGCGAGGCCTGGAGAAGTCTTGTATGAAAAATCTGCAAATGAAGTATGACATCCAGGGTGAAAAGTTAGATTATGATTAGATCATTTACAATCCACCGGTTGAATAGCAGGTACTTTGAAATAGTCACAAGCATACATTTTAATTTTTGACTTCTGTGCTGTAGGAAAGTACAAGGATGTGACAGCATTGCAGTGACTCTAGACATTTTTATTTCATTCTAAACGTGTTCTTGTACTAGCACAAAAGGTTGATCCAGTTCCCCTAAAACTCCATAACTTAGATAACAACGAGCTGCTTGACAAAGAAACATGAATATAGTGCTAGACAATTTAGTGAAAGTTCTGCCTGTAATATCAATTCAGAAATTAAATTGTGTTTATTACCATTTATTCTTTCTACAGAATTCTTATATATAATTATATAT
>NW_007591508.1:0-578 GCF_000523025.1 Cynoglossus semilaevis | reverse complement strand
CGTCATGCATGAAAGGGTTAAATTGTTTATGGATTGAGATGTTGACTTGAAAGTTCCGGCCAATCCAGTAACAGTGTTCTGAGAGCCATCCCACATTATTTTGTGTGCCACATTTGATCAATTGAGGCCTAGTTATCCAAGGAATTTTTAAATCTCTGAGTGTTCTGCTTGTGCAGAGTGCGCTGAGGTCTCAACGGCAGACAAGACAGAGGGTGGACAGACTCATTTCTCAAGGTCATTTCAGTGCTGGAATCCCTTTCTTGACCCAGTTCAAGAGACAAGCGAGAAAATAATGATAGCCAATTTATCACGTCTGATGGAAAATTTGTCCGACCCTATACCAGACACCAGAGCAACAAGTCCAAAGGACTAGTATTCCACCGATACAAGTACAAGTGCCACGTTCAAGTATTTTCATTTGCCACCAGTATTTCTTACTTCTTACTTTGGTTTCAATAAATACGCAATCAACTCAGACAACAGAATGCTCACAGCAGGTTCGTATTCGAAAAAGTTTACCACAAATTTCAAAAGAATTTGTTTCTGCTTCTGAGTGTTTACCTAGCACTGCATCTAGA
>NW_007591507.1:0-578 GCF_000523025.1 Cynoglossus semilaevis | reverse complement strand
TTTTTTTTTTCATTAAATAAAATATTCCATCTCACCAGCACTTGGCCCCATTAAAACTGCTACAGGTTACCCAGCCGTCAGCAGCAGCTTGTCACTGCCGATGCTCAGAGGAAAGCACTGACGGATCAGACTTTCTGCTGGGCCTAAAGAACGACGTCCAAATCTGCACTTAAATAAATAATTAGCAGTGTAACAGGGCGAGGGTAAGGAAGTGATGAGTGTGAGTGTTTGGAAGGAGGATGAATGTGGAAGAGAAGAACGAAAGACAGTTCCTGAGAAAGACATTAACTTAGATTGGAAAACCTTGGCAGCGGATGAGGAAGGATTTGTAAAGAGATTTCAATTTCATTAGTGGCATGTTGAATCTAGGGAAGAATAAACGGCTACAAACGCAGCAGTCACAGTCATCACTTTATCTACTGATGCTTGTTTTCATTAAACTGTTTGAACAACACACTGCTTGCCATAAAAACGGAATGGCATTAAAGCTGCCACAGTTATCGCAGTATGGTGATTTGTCACAATTGCAATTGCAGTTCACAATAAAATAACAGGTGTGTTCTACAGTGGGGGCAGTG
>NW_007591506.1:0-578 GCF_000523025.1 Cynoglossus semilaevis | reverse complement strand
TTTTTTTTTTTTTTTGGTGAGTCAGTTGGGATTTGCAGACAAGCCGCAGACACTCCGCTGCCACTCACGCTGTAGCCATACAGCATTTGCATAAATATACAGCACACGAGCACATTCTCAGCCTTCGCCACTCGTCACTGTTTGAGTGACTGACAGCGTTTCTCGACACTTGGCCCATTTCCCGTCGAGTATCTATTCACAACTGTGTCGATGTCGTCTCATGAAAACTGGATGTTTGCCGGCTTAGCTGAGATGTTCAATCTGATTTTGAACAGCTGTTGTTTTTAATTATTTTTTGAAGAAGGTGTCAGTTGCACAATTCCTCGTTATCAAATATTCAGCACATTCAAGTGTTTGATGACCAGAGGTCCTGGAGGAACAGGGTTTCCGCTGTTATTGATATTCACCAAGTTTTTCTGCCAAAAGAAATTTTTTTTTCTATGCTTTATAAGGGCTGTTAAGTATTATATCGACCAACCGATGTTAGCGTAGTTATATAATATCGGTACAAATTGTTATCTTTTTTTCCCCTCCAATAGTAAACCCGATTGCGCAATGCTTGGGTTTGGCCCAGATGA
>NW_007591505.1:0-578 GCF_000523025.1 Cynoglossus semilaevis | reverse complement strand
TATATATATGTTTAATATTTTTTAGGCAGTTTTGAAATGATTTAATCTCAATATTGATAAACTCAAATAGAAAGTTACCTTTCACTTACCTAATTATTGTGTTTGTATAACAGGGTACGTAGCCATGGCAACGCTCTGTATTAATCTGTTTAAAACTGGTTGTCTTGGATTGATTTCCATCACTATATAAACAAAAAGATTTTCTATGCACATTTTCCCGAAACCTTATCGCAGTCATTAGTGTCACAGGAGGAGCAGTTGACCCTCAGGAACATTTTTTTAATATTATCAAATGCTGAATAACATTGAAAGCCCCGTCATAAATCACTGGTAAAGTGATACGACTATTCTCTGTGCAGTGTCTGCTTGTCAACTGCTCGAGGAAGTGTTTACTTATCAAAAGAAGTTATTTGTTCAAGGTTAGAGGGCCTCTTATGCTCCAAGATGAATAATGGATAAAAACAAATTCATATGTATATGCATTTGTCAGGTAGATCCAGATCCTAAATGACATCTATTGGTGTATATCATTTGCCAAAACATGACAAGCAAGAGAAAATGGAAGTAAAAAGGCTTTA
>NW_007591504.1:0-578 GCF_000523025.1 Cynoglossus semilaevis | reverse complement strand
GAAGAAGAAGAAGAAGAAGAAGAAGAAGAAGAAGAAGAAGAAGAAGAAGAAGAAGAAGAAGAAGAAGAAGAAGAAGAAGAAGAAGAAGAAGAAGAAGAAGAAGAGGAAGCGGAAGAGGAAGAAGAAGAGGAAAAACAAGAAGAGGAAGAAGAAGAAGAAGAGGAAGAAGAAGAAAAGGAAGATGAAGAAGAAGATGAAGAGGAAGAAAAGGAGAGGAAGAAGAAGAGGAAGAAGAAGAGTTGGCCTCTTCAGCCATTGTACAGACAGTGACAGCAGTACATAAGGCACATGTGTCAAACTCAAGGCCCGCAGGCCAAATGCTGCCAGCCAAGTGATCTTGTGTGGCCCACCAGAGTTTTAAAAAGACGTTAGCCTTATAATAAAATCAACGTTGCTGAGTTTCTTAAACTTATAAATTCAACTTTTATTTTTTTTATTAATCATCAAATCTACAATAATAATAATTTATAAGAAATAAATAATAAAGAATTGCAGAAACATATATTGATACTTTATGGAGTAGTTACATTTATACATTACTATTCTGTTTTCAACCAGCTCTTCAAGGGGAACTGTAT
>NW_007591503.1:0-578 GCF_000523025.1 Cynoglossus semilaevis | reverse complement strand
AAGAGAACTATTTATCAGCTTTTTCAACATTAAGCTTGTGAGTGATGGTATTTACCAGTAATCATCAACTGGTGGCCCACGGATCAAATTTGGCTCGCTGAACCTTCCAATCTGGCCCATATTCCAAAATAAACATCAAATAAAAATGTTAGAAAAAAATAAAAATAAATTTCATTTGATTTGACTGTCCGGCCCCAAGGTGGCTGTCCAGAACAAAATCTGACCCTTTCACAAACACAGTTGGTGACCCCTGTCATATACAGATGGTGTAAGAAGACTCTGAGGAACCGGAGAGTCTGCACAGCCATGTGATCACGTGACTTCTGAGAGCAGCAGGCCGTGCAGTCTCCAGGGTAAAGCTGAGGTGGCTGTGTGGGTCTTAGACAAATGATTGGTTCAGTTAGAACTCTGGATGAGGTTACAAACTGGTGTCTCTGACAGAGGGGACGGACGTCAGCCGGGGTGTGTCCAACACCACTGTTCACTTGACGAAGACTAGACACAGAATCTTGATGAAAATGGTACTGGCTGCAGAGAGGACCACGGGATTGTAGCATGTAAATAAGTAGAATTATGGA
>NW_007591502.1:0-578 GCF_000523025.1 Cynoglossus semilaevis | reverse complement strand
TGTCTTGGGTCAGGGCGGAGTGAAATAAACAGGGCTATCATTACTGTGATCAGTGACACCTGTGGTTTGAGACATTTCAATATCTACAAATGACACAGTCCAAAGCATGCTTACCATTAAATATTATACTAATGACCTAACAATAACAATAGGTGGAATGCACAGGGCAGGAAACACAGAGAAGGACATTCTCCTATAACCATTACAGAGGTCGCAAAGTACAACGTGCATGTCATATGTTTGCGTGCGTGTTTGTTTGCTTTGTTGCATACCCTATGCTTGATGTCATGGTGGCTGCTGATCAGGGCTGTGGCTGGAGTGAAATGCTCTTTAGGCGTGAGGTAGGCATTTGGAAGACCACTGTGGAGAGGAAGGAAAACAAGTTTATGAGTTTCAGTGCCGTTTGTGATTTATGTTCCAATCAACAACTGAGGGCTGTGTCTGGCACACTGTAAGTTTTAGACAGTAGAGCATTATTTGTTGCAACACAAAACATGTCTGAGATGTAATTAGTAGGGATGTAGCGATATACTCAACTCATGATACGATTGGATTCACTAATTTTTTGTTCACAATAC
>NW_007591501.1:0-578 GCF_000523025.1 Cynoglossus semilaevis | reverse complement strand
TCCCTAAATTACAAGGACAGTAAATATTTTACAGATGACTGTGATCAACTATGATAGATTAATTCATTATTGATTAACAGCTGATAAATGGATTTACTCTCTTCTTCTGAAGAAGAAGGCGTGCCAATGTTTGTGTCCAATGTTTTAAAAATAAGACCTGCCTTTCCACAGAGCGCATTTAATATTAAAGATTTAGGGGCTCCTGTCTGAGGGACAGAGGGTGCATCGCTGGGGCAGAAGATGTGGGTCAGCGCAGGGTGAGGAGGCAGGACCACAATGTACAGCAAACAATCCTGATACTGGCTGATTGATTAATAACACAGAGGAAAAATGACAACAGGATGGAAGGAGACGTGCAGCAGAAACAAACACGAGTCCCTCTAAGACGTCCAGAGCAGCGATGTAGATAAGGCCTGATGAAACGCACATTTACGTCACGAATAATCTGAAGAATCTGGTTCGACAGAGAGCAAACGTGCTTTCATGCACCGTCAACATATATCAGCTGCAACTGATCAAATATGTGACAGTGAAACTGAAGGTTGTTTTTATTTTTATTTTTATGAGTTAAACCTTGT
>NW_007591500.1:0-578 GCF_000523025.1 Cynoglossus semilaevis | reverse complement strand
AAGGTCAACTTTCAAACTCACGCCAATTATTATTATTCTGTGACTTCATTTAGCAAAGCTTTATTTTATCTGTGGCTAAATCTTTAGTTACCTTTAGGCAAAAGTTAATTTTCTATGACTACGATTAGCGATGAATGATATAGTTTTTTGGCTAACTTTTATCTATTTTTGGGTTATCAATATTTTTAACTTTTTTAACATTTCCCTCTGCTAAAATGTTTTTTATAATTAACCATATCCAATATGTAGCTTTTTGCTAACTTTTAGCTCTTTCTGTAACTTATTATGCACATTTGAGATATTTTTTTTCATTTTTAGCTTTATCATTTTTAGTACCTTTTGGTTTAGCTAAAGTGTTAGAAATCTAGGGCTAACTTGGCTCATCTATTTTCAAACATTTTTATGGGATGAAACAAAACAAAAGTTTTTGGCAAAAATTAAGCTCAAGCCTAACAAACGTTTTTGTTTTGAGACATTTCTTGCTCAATCATTTTCTCATAACATAACATTTTTACATATTTCTATATTTTTAGTATAAATGACTATTTACTATTTAATTAATTAAGTAAGTCTTCTTC
>NW_007591499.1:0-578 GCF_000523025.1 Cynoglossus semilaevis | reverse complement strand
GAAGACTGTCTTTTGGTCATGGACGTCACAGCCCGTCCTTTAGTTCTGGTCCTCCTGCATGTGATTTTGGACATGTCCTTTTCTGATGCTACTTGTACTTGGCTCACAGCGTTAAGGGCGTTTTCGGAATCCTTAAAATAATCCTCACAATTTATCGAAACCTCGCAGGACTTTGACTTTGTGTCGTGGACTACTGCTTTTAACTTGTTCTTTGATGTTTTCTGACAGTTTTCCACAACAGCCTTGCCCAATTTAGGGATGCGGGAGTTATGATCACGACCAGATGCAGTTTTAAACAAGTCAGGTTTTTTAGTCTCTTGGTCTCTGTTATTCTCAGGCTCATTTGTGTGGGGGGTAGCAGAAGTCTTAATCTCATTCTTACTAGAAACTGTAGACCTTTTCACGTGTGGAACACCTGTCCGATGGGTGGAGTCTGCTTTATTGCTCGGAATTGTCACGCCCCCTGTGTTTTTCTTGGCTTTGGTTTCCACAATGATGACCTCATTATTATGGGTTTGTGTCATCTCCATTGTCGAGTCCAGAAGTAGCGTTTTATCGTTTTTATTTTTGGGACTTGG
>NW_007591498.1:0-578 GCF_000523025.1 Cynoglossus semilaevis | reverse complement strand
TAGACTGAATGAATGATTCTACTGATGTTCCGTGTCCTTCCAGTGATGCAGAGAGTATGGAAGACAGCACTTCAGTGGAGATTTTGAACGCAGCGAAAGAAACGCTTCTTCAGGGACTGGCTGAGGAAAACCAGGGCCTCCAGTAAGACTCTTACAAAACTTCTCCGTCTTCAGTATCGTAGCCTTTTAAGTCCTAGAATCAGTATTCGTTTTGAAGCTGTTCATGATGCATGTATGAATTACAACATGGTACTTTTTCTTTTCTTTCTTTTTAAGGCTGTATGTGCGTAACTTCTGGAGTCAGGAGAAGCGTCTTCCTACTGCCACCCTTGACCGAATGTTGACGGTGCTTCAGTCCTTGTACTCCTGTCAAATAGAAAGGTGTTTCCTAAGCCTGGCTACCAACCTGCTGCTGGAGATGACCAGCCAGAGTCCTGACTTCAATCGTAACATGTTCGAGTATCCCCTGTCGGAGTGTACTTTCCAGGTAGGCTGTATATCCATATCAGATATTGGTATGGAACATCTCTAGGAAAAACCTTTTCTCAGTCTTAAAGAAGCCAATAAATCATTTAAAT
>NW_007591497.1:0-578 GCF_000523025.1 Cynoglossus semilaevis | reverse complement strand
ATTATAAATAAAAATCTACCCTTGGAGAACTGCAGACAAAAAGGACATTTTCAAGCAGGAGTGCAAAATTCAATCATTCTAAAATACTGAAAAACTCTTAACTAATGATTCTTGTCTGTATCAAACCCTCAGTGTGAATCATGTGTGCACACTGAGCCGCCAGTTGATCAAAAGACATGTTCATAGAGAGAACCCTGCTTCTCTAAACATTTCTGTGCGACCATAAACGAAACAGCAGTTCCTCCTCACACTCTCTCCTGCCACCTCCTCTGCTTTCAGTCTGCCTGAGAACCTCCCACAGCTGATGGATCCGTCTCCTCCATCAGACACCTGCGAGCCTTGACGCTGTGTTTACTGGCACTCCTATCGTTGTGTAAACACTGTCTCAGACCTGCAACCTTTGGGTTCAGGGTAAGGACGAGGCAACAGGATGGATGAGGGTAAGGATGAGGGCAACTAAATGGAGAAATCCCATATGGACTTCCCATATTTAGACAAATCTTCTCTGCAGAAGGAGTTACGTTTCAAATGTTCAGCAATTTTTTTTCAGACCGGTAAAGGCTGATTCAACATTTAGT
>NW_007591496.1:0-578 GCF_000523025.1 Cynoglossus semilaevis | reverse complement strand
TGTATATGTGTGTATATATGTATATGTCTCTCACTGAATTTCTGAGCGAGAGTTCTCAAACTTTTATACAAAGTACCCACATTTATTTACTACAAATTGCACCAATTCAAACCTCTGTAAGAATATCCTCATAAGAATATTGAGCTAGAGCTCTCAAACCTTTACACAAAGTACCCACATTTGTTTACTACAAATGGCACCGATTCTAACAGACCTGGTGAGTTGATGTCAAATACATGGAGTTCCTGTGTCGTGGGGTGGGTTGTAACAGTTAAACCTTGTGGCCTGTGTAAGGCTGGTGGACTCCTGGTCTCCTCAGTGACAGGCTGGGGTTCCGCTTCATAAAAAATGTGAACCAGTCAGGCCCTGCCATCTGCTTCTCATCCCATGTTTGTGGGTGTTTTATGTTATATATTACTGCCACTTGATATTCAAAATTTCTGACCTAAAAGAAAGTGGAATAGAAAACCTGAGTACACAGACACCAAAAGTTTTTCAATTTGTCTGGCACCTACACTAATGTTCAATTGTTCTCTCACTCATGCACAATTGCCACTTTCTCTTTCTCTTCTTGCACT
>NW_007591495.1:0-578 GCF_000523025.1 Cynoglossus semilaevis | reverse complement strand
ACTTGCCCCCCCCCCCCCTCCCTCCCCTCTTTAAAGACCTGGTTCCAGCTACTGTGCAGCGTTGATAATATGACTGTTAATCCTGTCCAGAGCAGAGCTGCCCTCAGCCTTTTGTTTTCATATTTCAATAGAGACCTAAACCCACTTCCTCAAGTCAGAGTTCACTTGGCAGGATAACAGGAGTGAAATATTCTCAAATCTGAAAACTCGCCCTTTGTCCCCTAACTCCTAGAAAGGGAGCATTTTAATTGGATTAAGGCTATTTATCCACTTCCCCTCAGCACCGGCGATAAGGCTCTTTCAATTTGCTCTGATTTATTCTTCAAGACATTTTTGGCACTGTTGCACCACTTAATGGTCTGAACTGCTTTGAGGAAGGAACTGAGGTGTTTTCCTGTTGTGAAATTCAGGTTTCATGATCCGCAAGAGCCTTGTCCGAGGCACAAGTCTGGTTATAGTCATCAAAACTGAGGACGTTATGTATTGGTGTTGACATCATCATCTGTTTGAAATGATGTTACATAAGACCGGAGGTCGGACCACCAATGATGAACTGAATTTTAAACATCCATTTGAGC
>NW_007591494.1:0-578 GCF_000523025.1 Cynoglossus semilaevis | reverse complement strand
TTTTTATTTGTGTTTTGGTGAATCGTGGCGTCTTCTGGTCAACAGATCTAAACCTGGTTGACAGCAGGTCGGTGATAACAGCGTCGCTGTGCTGCTGCAGGTATAAACATTTGTAATTGGATTTTTGAAATGAAAGGGTCATTTTGATTGATAAAAAAATAAATTTACAATATAAATAATAAATGCCATGAAAACAAGTAGTAGTGCAAAAATAAAAAAAATGTATTTTTGTAAATAATCAACTGGCTTTTAGCAAAACAACTTCGCAGTCTTTTTTGTGTCACATTCACATCGTCTGTTTGTTTGTTTGTTTGTTCGACTGACGGTGAACAGTAATTGTCCAGAAATGAGAAAATAATTTTAAAAATGATTTCCTGATGACGTTAGTTAAACCCAGGGAACTGAGATGTCCTTGGTGTTAGAGATCAGATTCATTTTTCTTTCTTTTCAAAACTGTTAACTTACAGGATTTGGTAATTAACTGACACCGTGAGAATACTGAAAAAATAGAGTCGCCTCGGCAGAAGTCGACAGTTTTTAAGAGCTTTGTCTTTGTTTTGTTTTTTTGTTGTTTTTTT
>NW_007591493.1:0-578 GCF_000523025.1 Cynoglossus semilaevis | reverse complement strand
TCCAAGTTCAATCTACTTGTCCATCCAGGTGAAGTTTGTGTTTAAGAGTGAGGAATTCAGGGTCTCAAGTCAAAGTCTGAGATTGAGTTTGTGTCTGTAGTGCTCAAAGTCAGAATCACTTGAAAATGGTTCAAATTATATGAGCAGGAGGACAGGAAAATGTTATTTGTAAAAAATAATAGAGCTGATGAGCTCATGGCAAACACATTAATCATTATAATTGTTTTGTGAAGATAAATCTGATTTTACTGAGGGGCAGATTACATTGATGTTCAATGTCAAAGACTGTCTTCACAACGTGTGATGTACTAATGGTACTGTATGAAGTCTTAGAACAAGTCTCAGAAGTATCAGAAATTTCAGGGTTCTCCAATTGAAAGTGCAATCCTTTAATCATTAGCTTCTCAAAGTTACCAGCTGGCAGGATTCATGACAAAATTCTGGGCCAGTAATTAGTTCAATTTAGTCTTCAAGGCTTTAAATCATCAGCCAAGTTAGAGAAGAAAGAAAACAAGTCTACAGTGTTTTTGAATCAAAACTTTAGTCACATGACAGGTTTCGGGAAATTTCTGCAATTT
>NW_007591492.1:0-578 GCF_000523025.1 Cynoglossus semilaevis | reverse complement strand
TGAAATTCAATATTTTAATTGAATGTTTAGGGCCGCAGTGTTCAGTGATAAATTTCCACTGGCACCCGGCGCTCCACTATCCTGTTTCTTGGCCTAATTACATTTGCATAAATGATGTTCTTCATTATAATTAGGGCTTGGTGGCGCTGCAGAGGTGAAGGGAGGAGGCTGCGGACTGTAAAGGTGCAGGTGCAGGAGTACCAGGAAGGGACGTCGACACCAGCTCCGAGGAAATACTCGGTTCTCTGAAAACAACCTCTTCAAGGACTGAGCACAAAGAATTTTGTGAAATCAACTCCCCGTGTGCGACCTGCGGTCTCTATTAGATCAATGGAAAATACATTGATGTCACTTTGATAAGGTCACCGCGAAGCTAATGTAAAGAAACGGAGGAGTTCATAACGTGTCGACCTTTACCTGTTAGTCATTTATCATAGCAAAAGAAATTAGAGTCAGACGAAAGCATCAAACTATCGACCAAAGGACACAGAAGATTAGTGGCAAAAATTACACTGGTTATTATCAATATTGTTCCTGACGCTGGAGGGAAACACAATGTCAGACTGAGACGAGTTTCC
>NW_007591491.1:0-578 GCF_000523025.1 Cynoglossus semilaevis | reverse complement strand
ACTTCACTTCACTTTACCGTCAGACTGCTGTAACAACAGCAACAAAACAGAAAAAATAGTTCAGGGTCTGCAACCCTTCAACGGCAGCTTTATATGCCGACTACAGAGGCCGAGTTCTCCAAAGACGGAGTGGAGTGAAACCAGGACTGTGGTTCAGTGTGATGGTCTGGCCTGCAGGGTACGCTGTACTCACAGCTGCTTCAGTCAGAACATGTGAGTGCAGCAGCGTAGACTGAGAGTCCATGGATTTTTCTATCTTTGCTCTGCTCTAAAAACTTGCTTGTGTCAGTAGTAGGAGACATGCGAGCCCGGCATCACCGCCATCGCTAAATTATTCTGATTTGCTTTAGTTGATTTTACAAAGTACCTAAGACGTTTGTTTGAACATCCTGCATAAAACCACAAGACCAAATGTCTGCAGTAGGATTCCACTTCAGTTTAATAGTTTGTGCCCACGGTCTGCGTCTGAAAACCATTCTGATGAGACTCCGTTACTGAATGGGGAGCAGAAGGGAACTTCAGGTCAGAGACGGCTCACATTAACCTTCAGTAGAAACGTCTGTTCTTTTATATCAGAT
>NW_007591490.1:0-578 GCF_000523025.1 Cynoglossus semilaevis | reverse complement strand
CAGAATAACAGTCAAAGATGGTGGATACACAAGTGATGCATTGTGGGATGCGTGTTGCTAAAGGCTGTTGTGTTGGTGGTCTGTTCTACTGCAGGAATTTCTCATTTCATTCCAGTTGTCATTCCTGGTTTCTCTCTGTGTTTCTCCCACACGACCACAGACTCGTCCTCTCTAACATTGCGTCTGGACCACATGGGGCCTGTGAGCCGCCATTTGGATACGATCGCTGTAGGGGAAAAACTCCCGAGCCCTTGAAGGGAAGCTTTTATGTGGAGTTCAGTCTTTGGATCCTGTGAGCAGATCAAAGTAGAACGTGTGTTTATGTCTTAGTGTCTTTGTTTGTGGTGAAGTTGAAACAGTGACATCTGGTGACTTTCAAAAGCAGCCTTTTGGAACAGCGGTGAGGTCATGTTCCGTCATCATCTGCTCCACTGACGCCACAAACAGCTTGTAATTTTATCTCAATGAATAATAAAAACCAATTTGGAGTCGTTCACAGTCCGAGGCCCGGCCCCAGAACGGAGGATTGATTGTTTTTTCAGCGCTTACGTAACGTCCGTCCGTCCGTCCGTCCGTCC
>NW_007591489.1:0-578 GCF_000523025.1 Cynoglossus semilaevis | reverse complement strand
ACGTTTCCAAATAGTGTAATTTATTTACATTATCATTTTACTTTCTCAAAACGATTTTAAAATCGGCAACCGGATTCACTTCAAGTGAGACATTTCACCTCTCATCTAAGAGGATTTATCAGTTCTAGTTTTCTGGTAGGGAGTTTCCAGATATTTATCCTATCCAAAAGAGGGGTTGTGGTGTTGAGTAAAGTTGACAAGGACCCGAATAATATGATCGTTAGGCGGTCATGTCAAGTCGTTGGCCCTATGGTGGATCTTATTATTCTATGTACTTCCGCCTTTTCCCTGCAATACCCACATTTCCCCAATAGATGGTGTAAACCAAAAAAATGATAAAAGCGTTTTTGCATTTTCGCCTTTACGCATGACTTTTGCATGTCTTTTATCTTATTTAACACAAATGCTCCATCTATCTGACCCCCTGACCCCCCCTCCCCGTTCAAATTTAAGACAATGGTGTCCCGCAAGTCCAAAAGTTCCTAAAGAGTATCTCAAAATGAAGAAAAATGTAATTATTTAATGTTTTATTCCACACGTTTTTCCTGTCATTCCAGGGGCCTTCCTGTCTGAATAGT
>NW_007591488.1:0-579 GCF_000523025.1 Cynoglossus semilaevis | reverse complement strand
AAGGCAGGTGAGCGAATACTTTTGGTAGGCCTCCTGCATATCCTGTCAGGCTGTAAGACCGCATTGTCTCAAGGCCGCTACAGGTGGCGTCATGACCTGGTGTTAAAGAAGCTGGCAGAGGTGGCGGAGTCATGCAGACAGGAGGCCAACAACAGACCTTCCACCTCAGCAAGACCTCTGATACGGTTTGAAAAGGCCGGAGAGAACGCCAACCTTCCTTGCCAGAGAGTAACACCAACAGTACTCTCACTAGGCAGCGAGTGGTCGATGAGGGTCGACCTAAGGAGGCAGCTCCAATTCCCCAGGGAGATCACAGAAACTTCGCTCCGGCCAAATCTGATCATGTGGTCAGAACCACGCAGGACCATTCTGATGGTTGGAGGGTTCCAACGCTGCTGAAGGAAGGCAAGTGGAGGACACAGAAGGACCTCTGGGGGATACCAATTCCTCTGAGAGTGGCACCGAGGAGAACACCCCCAGAACACCAACGAACCTCAGAACACAAAACCCCCATAACCAGAAACCAGGCCAGAGGACAGAGAGGAAATAACAAGGCCGTCGGCAGCCAGTCAAATGGCC
>NW_007591487.1:0-579 GCF_000523025.1 Cynoglossus semilaevis | reverse complement strand
AAAAAAAAAAACACGGAGCGACTCTTCCATGTTTTTATTCTTTTATTATAGTTACTAATACAGCGGGTACATGGCCGACGGGGCGCTAACTATTTCAGTTACACATTACAAAGCTGATATCACCATGAAATGACTCAGCCAGGAAGTCGGTCTCCAGAGAAGTGAATGGCCTACATGACGCATCGATCTCTCGTTACTTATATTTAGTCACAAATGTATGTGTGTCAGACGGTGTTGACGGCCAAATTGATTCATAATTAGTTTTCTGGCCCCTCTTAATGGTATAACTCACTTCCCCGTGTAATTAAATGATAATTATGTTAAGCAGGAAGATTGTCTTTGAGTCACAGGATTAAGAGTTTTGTTTTTGTTCTTTTTTGTTTTTCGTCCGTTTGTGTTCCGCACGTAAGACACGCACACACTGCTGGGCCCATTTGGAGTGGTGTGTTTTCAGTTAAACCCATGGTTACAAAGTTATTTTTAATGGCTGTGGTGCCTTCAGTGACCTCATCTGTGACGCAACTTTAATAAATAGATACAAAGCTGAAAATCAGACGCATCTACATAAATAAAAAAAAA
>NW_007591486.1:0-579 GCF_000523025.1 Cynoglossus semilaevis | reverse complement strand
TCTTTTCTTGTGCGATGAATGTTCCGAAAAAAATTGAAATTTCGGACTCGTTCCACGTCCGTTCCATTAACTGTTACGGTGTCATCGGCATTGTCACCAACTGCCGTAAGCTTGGCCTTGTTCTTGTTCAGAAGGGTCTGCATCAGTTCGATAGCTGTCTCTATCAAGGTGGTGTTGTCTGCATATCTTAGTTCACTTATGCTGGTACCACCTACGTTGAAACCAACCTTGAAGCCAAAGATTACTTTCTCCCTTTCTATGTCACTTCATCTAGTCTCATAACTACTATACTCACAGGTAGTACCAACCTGTGATCAGTACACGTGAACATTTTTCAAAAGCAAATTTGAAAATTACAATTGATTTCGAATGGGTGCATTTCAGAAAATATACAAATATATTTAAAGGACAGCAGTAGCCCCAAAATTTATAGAGTATGTATTATGCATTTGTTGAAAAAAAAAAACAGCTGGATACTTAACACACCTGTTTAACAGCCCTCTTCTAAACGGCTGGTTTCAGCGCATATAGCTTAAATCTGAGGTTCCCAACCCCTGGTTCGGGGACCATTGCCGGCCC
>NW_007591485.1:0-579 GCF_000523025.1 Cynoglossus semilaevis | reverse complement strand
GTTATATTACTAGCTTAATTGAGAATTGCTATTTTAGCTCTAATGAGCCTCTATTTTTCCACCACTTGTTACTGAATACATCGTTTGAATTGATGTACCACCACCAGCTGCTTTTGATCCAACTCAAGAACAACAGAGCATGGAAAAAAGATTTAACGATAGATTACCAGGTAACACCTTGATGCAAAACATGAAATCACCAGATCAGACAATCTGTACCGGCTGCGCTGTATCAAAAGCAACTCAGATGTGTTTCAGTGAGCAGAGACGTGCTGCTCAGCTCTAATCTAATCCTACCTTGTCTGTAAGAATAGGCCTGCAAGACAAGGACGCATTTACATTTCATTCTTGCATAAAGCTGTAAAATAGCTCCGTGCAGTCAGCCTAAATCTTACCGGCTTTCTAGTTCTCATGAGACATGAGCCTGGAGAACACTCAGAGCTTGGCAGCTTAAGCCGAGCCAATCAGCAGTCTTTGTGTTTACATGCTAAATTCTAATGACATTTAAGAAAATTTCATTTTGGATTTAAACTTGAAAAAAAAAGATGAAGCTCCAGGAAATACCACAACAGACGAAAA
>NW_007591484.1:0-579 GCF_000523025.1 Cynoglossus semilaevis | reverse complement strand
GCCTCCACCTAAACACCCAGTAGCCAACATCTAGACGTGAGCCTTAGCGACCTGACTGGGGAAATTATTGATTTTTGTTTTGGTTGAAGGCAGCTGAGAGCTCTGCAGCACGGCCGAATAAAACAAAAGGCATCTTCAGAGATGAGGAGTGCAGTAAATGTACACACATTTACTACAAGTACAACACGAATACTCAACAACATCCGTATTATGAGAAAACCGCGGAGGACGAGTCGAGAGTCGAGTGTTTTATTGAATTGGCTTCACATAAAGGAAAAACAGAAGGTTATCTGTTTCACTCCACAACTTCTTTTGGCTGCTGCACTTCTCTTTTTTTTTCCTTCCACTGGAATTCTTTCTATTGGTGCAATTAAGCAGCTAATTATGAAAAGGCCCGATTCAGCAGAAATGAAGTGTAAATAAGCGCAGCCTCAGACGGAGGGAAGCCAACTAATTAAAACAGAAAAGTATTTACAGCAGTTTGTGAAGCTGACGTTTGGCCCAAAACACAGTCACAGACTAAAGATCGTTCCGGTGTCGCTGCCTGTCGTGGATTTAGCCTAAAAGTAAATATCGATA
>NW_007591483.1:0-579 GCF_000523025.1 Cynoglossus semilaevis | reverse complement strand
TGTAGCTCACTGTTAGCCTGAGGACAAGGCATGGAGTGACCTCACTCCACCTCAACCAAAACAAATCCACTCACAAGGTCGCGCCTGTTGCACTAAATGCTTGTGAAATGTTTTTCGGAGCCAACAGAAAGGACGTTATAATTTCGAGGTCGTATTTTTATGTTTTACTGTCAACAGGTCACAGGAAGAGAGGAATTTAAAAAGTTTTCAGCTTTAAAAAAAATGTGGGGTCCAGAAAAGAGGCGTTCGATGTCTCGTTACTCCGAGAACCGCATTAAGTTGAAGGAGATATTTTGGAAGATGGACTCGACCTTTGAAGTAGAAAATAATATGAATATGTACAAATGTCATCTCCAAAAAGAAAGATGCAGAAATATTTGATTCTACAATCCAAAGAATCCAGATTGAAAAATGCCAAACCTTTCAAGAATAACAATAAAAAAAAATATATATTTACAAAAAAATACACTAATACACATATATACACATGTATTACAAAATTACGTTTTATAAAAAATAATGCAATATTATTTTTAATGTTTTTTATGAATTTACTAACATTTATTGCTTTTGGTTCAG
>NW_007591482.1:0-579 GCF_000523025.1 Cynoglossus semilaevis | reverse complement strand
CCTGTACACAGCCCGAAAGGTCAAAAAGTGGGCCACACGGACATGTTAGCTGAAAACACCACTATGACCACATCGTAGCGTACTTATTCAATAAAGCGTTGACCAAATGTTCAAATCTAGATGACTGAATGAATCATCTGAACGACTCCCCGCTCACATTTAACTGATCTTCGTTTGTGCCGATCGTTCTACGTCATGGAAACAAACGGGTGAATTCCTCCGTTAAGGCCAAAGTGGGAGACTGTAATTTTTAATTCCCGGTGCCCACACCCATCTACCCACACATCTCCTCTTACAAGTCAAAAGGTTGAGGTTTGCACAGAATGTTGTCTCTCACGTGGTTGACTCGTAATGTCCAACGAGTTTAACTCTGACACAACTCAGTGCCAGATGTTTAGAAATGAGAAGCAGAGAGCATTCGAATCTGGTGCAGGTCGCTCGGCTGCGCATGATCTGATGGCCGTGACATTGGGATCTGCTGGCTCTTTCTTATGCCTGATTTTAACACTGGTTTGTGTCACTTCAGATCCCCAAAGAGTTTGTCTGGGGACTCAGAGGGAGAAGAGAGAGAGAGAGAGA
>NW_007591481.1:0-579 GCF_000523025.1 Cynoglossus semilaevis | reverse complement strand
TCTAAACCACATGTCAAACTCAAAGCCCGTGGGCTGAATCCAGCCCGGCACCTCGTTTTATGTGGCCCACCAGAGTTTAACATGCATGTGGGTTGTTTTAAATTTTGTTTTATTTGTATTTTTTTGGAAATAGTTGTTGCAATCTGTTCAAATGCAAAATATCTGATAAGATCATTCTCTCAGCGCTAGACTGTTACGTATTAATGTTAATTCTGTTTGGCCCCAAAACTTGTTTCAAAAACTGTTTTAAATTTCGGCCCCTTGAGTGATTGATTTTTACACCACTCCAGGTGAAGTTCTCACTGGTTTAGAATCCAAACATCTTGTATTAAAAGTCAGAATATAATTTATTCCCAACAGTATTTACTTGATTATAAAGTTCAGTCTGATTTTCAACAGTTGTCTGATCTTTGATGAACAAAGTGGGTTCTGTGTTTTCACCCTTTATTTTATTTTGTCTAAATAATTCACGACTATCCAGAATTCAAAACCTCAACAGACATTTAAATGAGAGTTTATAGATTTTTGACAGTTATTTACACCGATCTATTTCAGGCGGTGGAACACTCCAACCGTGTT
>NW_007591480.1:0-579 GCF_000523025.1 Cynoglossus semilaevis | reverse complement strand
GGATGGATAGATAGATAGATAGATTATATTATTAGTTTTTCCGTTACTATACAAAAATCCAACATCTGTGCAAGCGGTATTCGTCCGACATTCTAAAAATAAAAATATTAAAAATAAAACATAAAACCTCCCCATGGAGCTATTGCAGCAGGGTAAATTATTTTTTACTATTTTAATATTTTCTTTATCGGTGCTCGAAAGCAGTTTTTTTTAATGGTTTACGGCATTTTAAATAAATATTTAATTGGAGCTTTTAGTGTCAGTGATGACGACGATGATCTCACAAATGATTAACAGTGCACTACTGTATATATATATAAAAGACATATTCTCTGCTAATGATTAACGGACAATGTGCCGGTCGCTCGTTAAACATTTACAGCATTGGACAGTATGCTGCGTTCCATTTCATTCATTCATTCCATCCGCACCACCCTGCAATGGCACTATGTACCCCAATTTGAGAACCTCTGTGTCAACCCATCCCTTTAATTCACACATTTGGTTTACAACTGAGAGTCTAATACAGGGATGCATACTTCGGACGACAACTCTTTTAATTAATAGGTAGTCAATACC
>NW_007591479.1:0-579 GCF_000523025.1 Cynoglossus semilaevis | reverse complement strand
ACATTTCATCCTGGGTCGTCTGAAATTGAAAATGAAACTTTTTGCCGATATGTCGATATTGTCCAAACACTTAATTCCGATATCAACTGATACAGATATAGCGGTGCAGTGGTGCCCTGGTGGTTAAGGAAGGTAAGTGCCCCCCCTAGGGGACAGTTGCTGGCACTCTAGCATTGTGCATACAATCCCCCCATTTCTACTGTTTTGGCTTCAAGAAAGTCAGTATGGTTCAGTCCTGTTATTCACCGGTATCGAGTATAGATGGCGCCCTCTTGTGGAAATTCTTGATATGGTGCATTTTTTTTGATATACAAGACGCATCGGAAAATAAGACGGAGAACCGACCAAACCCAAGCACTGAAGGTGAACATCGGCCATTTTCAAGCAATCTCCGGGTCTTTGCGTTGAGTTTAGCGACATCACGGAGAGTCCTGTCACCGACGACTGGAACCATTTGGTGAAATGACTATTATTTCACGCCGTCCAGCGCAGCTAATGGAGGGAAATGAATTTGATCCAGAGGAAACGATTCACTCTGAGAGTGTCTTCAAATGCAGCAGGGGAGAGATGAGGTGGCAG
>NW_007591478.1:0-579 GCF_000523025.1 Cynoglossus semilaevis | reverse complement strand
TTTTTTTTTTTTGGTCATCATTTCTTTTTCTTGCAGCTACCATGAAGTTCAGTGGATTCCTGCACCTGGACCAAGTGGAGGGCCAGGAGATCTTCTACACCCCAGAGATGGAGGACCCAAAGTCTGAGCTGTTCGGAGAGACGGCCCGCAGCATAGAGGGCGCTGTAAGTGCTGCAGGAGTTGAATAAATATTACCTTTTCATGTAGGCTTGTAGCTGTCTACATTTAGCTTTTGGTTAAATTAAACCTTTATGTATACAAAATGTTAGCTGATATTTTAGCTAACATTTAAGCTATCAAAGCTAGCTTCTTGCAGTATTTTGTACTATTTTGTATTTTGTATTTCATGACCATTATTTGTTTGATTTCAAAACTGCAGTTAATAACACATGCGGTATATCAGGCTTCTAGACTGTTATAATATTTGGATTGAGGTTAAGAAATATTCAAACATACAGACTTCATCTCGACGCTCACCTCTTTCCACCAGGTGTTGAAACATACAGAGGCTGGACAATAAACCCTCCATGTCTCCCCTTCCATTAACCCCACTCACATTTCGACCCATTTTCTCTTTTG
>NW_007591477.1:0-579 GCF_000523025.1 Cynoglossus semilaevis | reverse complement strand
GTAGTGACCGTCATGCATGAAAGGGGTAAATGTTGCATCCACCTTATTTGCGATACTGGCCGGTATTTACTTGGTATCGGATCTCCACTGGTGTTAGTTGATGATTAAATAGGTTTAAATGCTTTCTATAATTCTATTTAAGTCATTGTAAAATTAAATTAAATGATTTTAAAGTTCAACATAAAATCATGTTTAGATCCATGTTTACCAAAACCATGACAATAAAATATGTAATTATAAAACATCAACTGATAGATTGGAACAGAGTAGGTTCGAGACATTTTCATGTCCTGGTCTATATAATGCCTTGGCATTTCTGGTGGCTCACATTGGAAGGTTTGTTTTTATACTGTTGCTCTGGCATTGCATTGGGTCAGGAGACCAAGTTCCTCCCAAAAGGGTATTTGAAACTAGTTTAGTGTAAAAGCTGTTCTGAACAAAACCCTTCGTTTGTTATCATGGTCTTGGCCACAAACTGTCAGTCCAAAATCTGGATGAATTCTTAAACAACTGAGCCAGATGCCACTCGCTTTTATGACTCTCGAAGCAGCAGAACAGCCAAGAAGTCATGATGGGTTA
>NW_007591476.1:0-579 GCF_000523025.1 Cynoglossus semilaevis | reverse complement strand
GTGTTTAAACGTAGAAGATTCTCCACAGAAATATTTTTTCCATGGAGGAAACTTCACCTCTTCAGCTCTTTGAGGCAAACTTTGAGGGCAGCTTCTGACATGTTCACGCTGTAAACTTTCTTCTCCAGGACTGCAGTGTCTTCTTCATCCTCTTCTTCATCACTGACTTTGAACTGCTCCAGTGGAATCACTCCGCTTTTACGCATGGGTAGAACCTGAGCAGACGTTAACCGGCTGTTAGGAGTCGTGTACTGAACGGATGCTGTGAAACGGAGCGACGACTCACCCTCTTGTCACTGCGAGGAGCCCTCTTCTTGGTTTTCTGCAGTAGCTGCAGACCGTCGATCTGTTTGGTCAGCAGGGACAGGGCCGCCTTGAAGCGCTCCTCTAAACTCACTGCCTCCAAAACCTTCACACACAGAGAGAAAAATAAATGATTTTAGTATAATATAGGAAAAACAAACATTTTATACTCTGGCTCCTTTAGCACCACCTGGTGGTCGACACATTCACGCACTGAACTTTTACAATACTGTGATTTATAATTTACATTGACAACAGAGGTGTAAGAAAATACTG
>NW_007591475.1:0-579 GCF_000523025.1 Cynoglossus semilaevis | reverse complement strand
CATAAATCAAATTGAAGAGTGTAAAGTCAAGGTTAAACCACTTTTACACATCACTAAATAATCAGCATGATTCCTAAAAGCAAAACAACATGGTGCTGTTGAGTTCAACTAAAAGTTGAATGAGTACTTTTTACTTCATGTCACTACAGGTGATTCAGTGACTTTGGCATACTTCATATTGCTTATGCTATTGTGTTGTGTTCTGTGCCTCCATGTTTCTGCAGTATAACAGATCGATGGACTAAATATTGTCAACACTGACTGCCTTCATTTGAACATTCCAAATGTCTTTGAGGATCTTGGTGTTTTTCTTTCTTGGAGGTTTGTGTTAAGTGTTTATGTTAGCAGACTCCTTTCCTTGAAACCTGCATGTGTTGGGACCAAAAGAGAAAAACAGGATGGACCTCAGAAAACACACACACACACACAAACACACACAGGGAGAGGATGAAAATTCCAAACAGAAAAACCAGGGATTCTACCAACAAACCGATGTGAAAACCATGTCCATCAACATGTGACTGTGAAAAACTGTCACTTAGCAACAAACCAGCTAACATTTCCGCTGTCTTGACAGTT
>NW_007591474.1:0-579 GCF_000523025.1 Cynoglossus semilaevis | reverse complement strand
CAAGAGCAGGTTATTGCTGGGTTATTTGACCCATTTTTATGAAATAATATAATCATTATTATTTTATATTATCAACATATTTGTTTCTTCCTATTTTCTGATGTTTAAATGGGAGGGAATTTTAATTTAATTAATTAACAGGATATGTTTGGGGTTCAATTATACTGCAGGTTCAATTCTCTCACAGACACTTTAATGATCCAGTTTGAACCGGTTCTTTTTTTCCCCCTAAATTTTAGTTTGTATCTCTGTAGCGAGTGAAGCTAGGCTGCAGGTAAGACAGGTCAGTAAGGGGGAGCAGGAAGGGACCCGACTGTTACAGAGATGGGGTCAGGAGGTCAGGAGGTGGTTGTGGTAACAGCAGGGTGGGCAGGAAGCAGAATGAGAGCCGCAGGAAACCAGCGAGTCAAATTAAAACAGGCATCGACACGGAGGTGACGTGGGAAGTTTGCCAAGAAATCAATACCACACTGGAAGATAGAAAGATGGAGCGGAGAGGAGAGGAGCGATGAGCTGCGGCCACTGAAACAAGTGGAGGCCAATAATGAGGAGCAGCTGTGGGGGGGTGAGGTGAGGGCC
>NW_007591473.1:0-579 GCF_000523025.1 Cynoglossus semilaevis | reverse complement strand
TCTCGTCATAACAGAGAGAGTTGTGGTGGCAGCTGGTATTGAATTGTCAACTCCTCAACATCACGCCACATGCTGTTCATCTCCGTTAAGCAAAGGAATTCGTTTTTCATGACATTTTACCACTTCGGTAATGAAACCGCGGACAGGAATCGATGGGAACGGGACGCGAACGCGAAGGCCGTGGTGTTGCTGGAATAACAGGAATGGCAGTAACTACCTGTTATGGACGGACGGAGCGATTGATGAGGGGTTTGAGATGAAGAAAAGATGGATTTGTGTGTCTTTCTTTTCTTCCACCCATTTATTTTTATTTTCTCGGTGACAGCTTGAAAAATGATCCGGCAATGAGAATCAACATAAAGCTCTTGATAAAAATAGAACGCTGTCACAGTCATATTTCCCCGCAGCTTTATAAAAATTGCTTTTTCTGCATTGGTTTGTCAACAAACACACTGGTTTGTTTGGTCCCGGGAGGAAAGACTGGCCCGGTGTTTATGTTCCAGACACACCACGGAGAGCCTTCTAATTGACGGCACCGATGCCTTTATGGGTTCGAGCACTGGAGGTAATTCTTTGGCA
>NW_007591472.1:0-579 GCF_000523025.1 Cynoglossus semilaevis | reverse complement strand
TTTTACTTGGTTCTACAGTATATGGTTGACACAAGTGACTATTGACTTTTTGTGACCTCTGAGTAGCAGGGGTGTAAAAAACACTTAGCAGACCCCAGACACAGGGGACCCTGTGCCCTGCTCTCCCGACTCCCTGATATTATACAGGTGCTTACAAAGATTTATGGCCCATTATATTTATGATATATGCAGTAATGGTTTACACAGAAGCTTTTCTTTGACATTCCACATACATTTTCAGCTAACAGTTTCACTGCCTCAAGATGAACTGCAAAATAAATACTAGGACACGTGAAGATATTTAGTCTACACTTCTACCCGCTAAACTTTAAGAAAAAAAAGGCAAAATATATAAAATATAACAACCCTCCCTCAAATACAGAAACATCATTTAGTAAATAGAGGACTTAAATTAGCTTATTCAGCTAAAGGTTGTAAATAAATATCATTAACAAAAAAATCTAAAAATTAAAACACAATATGTAGAAACAATTTCTTTATACTGTAGTAAACCTACCATAATAAGTGAAATTAAAAGCTAAAATGTATGCTAATGCGAAATATACGTATATATATATA
>NW_007591471.1:0-579 GCF_000523025.1 Cynoglossus semilaevis | reverse complement strand
GTTCAAGTGGGTTGGTACGGTGCAGTGATTTGAGTGGTGGTTGTGACTTCTGCCCCCATGACCCGGTAACGGATAAGCGGACAAAAATGGATGAATGGATGGATTATTGCTTGTTGAACACATTGAAAGTTACTTTCAAAACTTTGGTGAAGCTGATACTCTAGTCAAGTCTACAGTCATTTACTGTAGACCTAGTCTGGTCCTGAGTTTGGTGAAACCAGTATGAACCTGAAGTTGAAACATTCCAAGCTTAGTTGGAAGAGTATTTTTTTTTTTTTTCTGTTGGGCGCTTTGTGAAACAAAACCTCTCTCTTGGAGTGTGTGCGAAAAGCAATTAGTGTATTGACTGTGCATTAGAGCAAAGATAATTGCATTGACGATGGAATTATTGGATAAACAGCGCAGGTCATTCTGCACTTGCATGAAATTTCTAATCAGTTTATATTCATAAATTGATTAAAGCAATTATTTTCCACTTATATTGGTCAAGAAGTGGAAAAAAAACCCTATAATATAAGGCCAGTCTACTTCAATGTCATATGTAATATATGTAAAGGTTATTTAAAAAAAAAAAAAAAA
>NW_007591470.1:0-580 GCF_000523025.1 Cynoglossus semilaevis | reverse complement strand
GTCGGTAAACGTAACACTTTTTGAAATTTCTCTCTCACGAGTTCTGCAATATCAGCGCAAACCGTGTCTCCGCGGGTCTGTGGCGTTTATGAGCCTCATCACTTTAAACACCCTCGGGCTAATTGGCCCCACATTCCAATTAGCTCTGGGTGTTAGCACCTGCACACCCCCCAGCTCCTTAGCTCCTTCTCCTTCTACACCTACTTTCTGAACATTAAGGATTGAGTGTATTAAGCTACAATTAATCATTATCCAGCAGAAGTGAGGCTGTTGCTGCCGCCATCTCTGTCTTTGTGGGCCTTCAGCCTGAGGTGTTACACTTTTCTTATTGTTCAGTCAAACCGTGTTAAAAAGGCGACTCATTTAGCAGCGTGAAATATGATTTATGAAGAAAGACTGACAAAAAGGCACTAAGTGACACATTTGACACGAAAATGGGAGGCTGTGTGAAACGGCGCCGCAGTGGCGTCGGAGGTGAAACACGGCAAATCATGTGACTGTTCTTGTACGGGTTCTAATTAAGACACTGATTAGCCATAACAAAGGAGAACCACCGTTGGTCTAAGGTCGGCATCAGTTT
>NW_007591469.1:0-580 GCF_000523025.1 Cynoglossus semilaevis | reverse complement strand
TTGCATCAGGACAACAACTATGCCAAAACCACCATGTGGCAATTTTCGAGACATTCTTAAAATATTTACGTCTTATAACGGTATAAACCGTTACGATTTAAACCAATCAAATCCAATCATCAGATTAATTTTGTTTTTATTTGTGGAGTGACGAGATGATTTGTAGAAAACGTTTTAGTCTCATCTTCATCAACCAATCAGCAACTGAGGAACATTTATTTCCTTATGTTATGACCAAAACTGTGTTCGCAAAAAGACTGACCCAAAAAAAAAAAAACGCATCAAACTTCCAATCATTTATTTAACTTAAAAAACGCATTTTATTGACACAAATCCTACCTGATGTTGATCGAACAACAGGGGGCGCAGCGGACAGGTATACAGGTCAAGACTAACAACTACGCCCACTTCATTGATATATATATCCAATGATACCGCAATACATACCGATAACGCATAACCCTTGAACTGTAAACAATATCGACTATGATCATAAACCCAACAGAGAAGCGCGGACTCACCGTTAGAAACGTTCCCCCGGAATTGATCCAAATGTTTCGGTCCATTGTGGTCCAGTTCT
>NW_007591468.1:0-580 GCF_000523025.1 Cynoglossus semilaevis | reverse complement strand
TCGTTTTGATTTTTAAAGCTGACTATTTGCCAGCTTTAATGGTAAACATAAAGTTCTACAGAAGAACTCCGGGGCAGAGTGTGGCGCCAATGCGTATGTCACGCTGAACAGCCATCAAACACGAAGAAGAAGAAGCCGTCTCCATTTTTAGTTTTTCAGGGAGAGACGCCAGGGATCTGTTCGGTGTCGAAACGGAGGTCGAAGAAGAAGTAAGACATCATCTAAATAATATTGTACGCGCAAAATACATTTTGTTACTATACTTATTTTAAAAAACGACAATTTCCTTTTCCAAAATGACGCAATGAGTTTGCTCTATAAACGGCAACGCTAGCAAAGCGGCGCTAGCTCGGCTAGCGTAACACTTAGCTCTATGACTATTATAGTCTTTAGTTCGCTGTCAGGTCAGGCTGAAACATATGGGACATATTTCTGTCTTAATTTTTACTTAAGCGTTCTATTGTGCGTATTGAATTGGACACAAATACTTTCAGGTTAATCAGCTTACAGAGGCCTAGCGTAAATCTGTTAATAGCTACCGGGCTAGAATTAGCGATCCCACCGCCCACTTTAACTGACC
>NW_007591467.1:0-580 GCF_000523025.1 Cynoglossus semilaevis | reverse complement strand
ACTTTCGCATGTTTTAAATATATGAGTCTGTGCCCCACTTTAAAAAAATAAACTCGCTTTTATGGTCATTTAAATTTAAATGGTAATCCTAACTTTCTCGAAGGGAACTACTAATTTGTTTATTTCCAGAAACAAATCAATGTAAAATACTGGACAGACTTTGAAACGTTTTCCACAAAAATCAACTCTAAACGGTGATTGATTCACAGTTTCCATTAAAAAACTAAACATTACTTAAAAAGAAACCAAAACATTTGATCAAAAAAGAAGAAAAAAACATTTCATTGCGTTTCCACCTCTAATAGATTTTATTAGTTTGAATAAAATAATAAAATAAAATAAAATTCTAGTTCTTATTCAGCACAAATTGCCAGACTTCTCATTCTGTTCATTGATTTATTTAATAAATGACCTATTACTGTTCCTGTGATTAATATGTGGATTGTAATCCAGACTGTTTATTATATAGTAAAATATAATCCATGCTGTAAATGACACATTTATGTATTTATTGCAGAACTTTATTCAGTGGTGATGAATTTTTCTTCAATTATTTTCTCATCTTAGACCAATTCATGTT
>NW_007591466.1:0-580 GCF_000523025.1 Cynoglossus semilaevis | reverse complement strand
CCCCCCCGCTCCCCTCCCTTCCCGTTCCGTCTTTGCAGAAACAACAGGACGATGATGATGAAGAAGACGACGTGGAGCCTGGTCTGACGGGCGATGAGAAAGAGGAGGAGGTGAAGGAGAAGGAGAAGCTTGGAAAGCTGCAGTACTCCATCGACTATGACTTCCAGGAGAACAAGGTGAGGAAGGAGCTGAGGAAGAAGAGGGAAAGGAAATATTTGGTTGAGGGATTTCACTTCTTAGGACGTTATCGGCAGCTCTGCATCCTTTAACTTGTATTACTGCCACCCATTGGTTGGGTAAAATACTGACAGTGAGAAGCGTCCAACACTTTCAGTAAAGAACCAGCTGCAGCACAAATAGGACGAGGGGGGAGACAAGGGGTCTGTGATTTCAACGTGGTCTTTAGTCCAGTATGGTGTCGTAAGGGTTCTGCTCCGAGGTTGGGAATCTTTGGAGATGTGTAAATGTTGATACGTACTCCTTAAGTACAGAGAATGTTTGGGTTGATGATAACAACAAGTTCCCAAAAATCAAGTATTGACTTGTATTTCTTCTCAAAGAGATGGTTGTCTTTGTCTTG
>NW_007591465.1:0-580 GCF_000523025.1 Cynoglossus semilaevis | reverse complement strand
GTGGATTTTGTGGACCAAAAGTGGCCCACGAGCCAGAAGTTTGAGAATGAAAGGCTCCTGTTTTTATTTTAAAATGTCTTTATTTGTTTGCAGATTTAAAAATTGCAGTTTTGCATTTTTCACCAAATTGCGAGGTGTGTGCGCTGCCTCCCTGTGCCTGCGGAGGCCACACTTTCTCAGGCTGCGTCTGTAATCGCAGTAATGAGACTGTGAGTAGGAGTCTAACAGGATTTGTCACAGGGGGGACGAGGTGGACAAAGCTCCTCTGTGTCTGTCTCCACCATAGAATGTAGTGTGTGAATGGGTGTAAATAGGTACAACAGGTTAGGACCGTAAAGGACTTTTTTTTCTGCTGGAATTTTTTTAATCTATTACCGATTTATTCACTGAATTCCTTGAAACTCACAGAACTTCTGGTACTGTGTTGATCAGTGGTTGCCAACCAAAATCAGTGGTTGGGAGACATGAGATGCACAATTTTGGAATCCAGTATCGGGCCGGAATGGACGGTTTAGCGGGCTGGATTCGGCCCACGAGCCAGAAGTTGATTATGGCTGACTTCAATGAAACAAAAATCTTG
>NW_007591464.1:0-580 GCF_000523025.1 Cynoglossus semilaevis | reverse complement strand
CCCCCCCCCGGCGCTCTGTCACTCTCAGCAGCACTAGAGGGCATGCCAGCGACGCATAAACTCCCAACACTGAGTCTGGAACTGTGTGAGCTCCGGTGGGCCAACATCACAATAAAAAGCGTTTGCATTTTGACCTAATTATGTGCCAAATGCCCAACACAAGCGGCAATTTGGCCCAGCATAACTCCCACAGCCAACAGGGTCATTATGGGGCCATTTCCAAATCAGTCCATATTGTTTTTTTAAAGCCTATTCACAGACAAACATGGCTTCGTTTACAGAAGTCATCACTTCGGTGTTAAGTGTCTGCAGCCTTGTGTGCTATATATATATTTGTCGCATTTTAACATACAATGCATATGTTGCCATTGTAGAATAGCAGAGCAGTGCACACAAAAAGCATGAAATTCAACAGTGAGGTCAATAGTTAGCACCTAGGAACAGAGGATTTCAAAAACAGGGCTTGAACACTTAATGACAATCGTGATTAATCGTGATGGATTTTGATGAATCCCCTGATAACCTGTGACTAATCCGTTTAAAAAGTTTGATCATTTGACTCTCAGTGTACTCCAAAAGA
>NW_007591463.1:0-580 GCF_000523025.1 Cynoglossus semilaevis | reverse complement strand
TGTCACAATGACAAGCAGTTCACTTTCTACTTTTTCTTTTACTTTAATCTTATTGGTGAAGGAAATGATTCAACACAATATTATCAGTCAACGTTGCACAAATGTGGAAACGAAAGTGTGTGAACCTTTATGTTTTTTCATTAGCTGGTACTTTTGACTTCTTTGTTTGTCAGGGAATTGCTTTTGAGACTCTTTAAAACAAAGAAGTGCTCCCACTGTGGCTGTTCGTCTCACTGCGATGCTCACATACACCACAAGTATTTCACAGACTTCTCCTTTTCCCGCAGAACTCCTCCAGCTGTGTGCACAGACACACGCTCACCGGAGGCCGCGCACAGCCGTAAACAAGTTTGTCAGACGCAGATGCAGACAGGACTAATTACTGGAGTGGTTTTTAAAACGTCTTAAAATGGACTCACACTGACTCTGGTTTCTAAAACTCTGCAAAACTGGTCAAAATCTGGTCCAATCACAGGAGTTCTGTGTTTCTGATCTCCGTGTTTGTTAAACTCTGACTTTGTAATACTGTTGAAGCCACATGTAGTTTTATAAAGACAGAAACATATAATAGAAATATATC
>NW_007591462.1:0-580 GCF_000523025.1 Cynoglossus semilaevis | reverse complement strand
AAAAAATCTCACATGAAGGACAGTCATTCAAGCACAAGAATTCAAAAAGTGACCATTGTGAAAAGCTCTGTTTACAAAACTTTAATATGATGTGTTTTGGTTCATTTTCAACCAGGATCAGACGAGAGTCTGTCGCTGCCCGGAGAACGGTCCGAAGGCACACGCCGAGATGACAGCTGAACACCACAGGATGTTGCACAACACCAGGCCGGCGTTGACTTCATCAAACTCGTGACCACAGAGCGCAACGGACAAAATGTCACGTTTACACCGGTGTCCCTGTCACTCCACAAAGTAAGTGAACATCAGGGGCAAATCCAAACACTTACTCCAGGCTGTAAATAAGATAAATAAAAACGCTAATGTCAGCGTTCCAAAACCGTTTTCATTCAACTTTTACAAAGTATTTTCTTACTTGTATTCACTATTTATATATTTTTTTCATTTACTATTTGATAATGATTACATGTGTAAAACATATGGAGATTATTAACAAACATGCTACACGCTAGCTTGAGCAGCTCGTTAAAGGGTTGACTATGACGTCCTCGTACTGAAGTTGCAGCTGTCACGCGAGGTG
>NW_007591461.1:0-580 GCF_000523025.1 Cynoglossus semilaevis | reverse complement strand
TGCCAAATGTGAAAAGAAAATTCTGTAATTATTTTCTCATAACTTAGTAAGGACTTACTAGTATCTAAAAAGAAAGTCTCGTCTTCTAAACTGGTAGAGACGGCATGAAGAACACATGCCGTTGTTTCTGTTTTTGTGCCTGGTCAGAGCTGAAGCTTCTTGGTACAACATATGATATTTCGGTCTTGTATTAACTGAACGCGACACCAAATTATGTTCCAATATTACTACCCAACAGCATTATTTATTGAATAATTCCTGGAATGCCTCTCTGGTCTGTGGGAAACACTGCTCTGATATAAAGTCACAGATGTTCTGTATGGGCATTGGTATGAGAAAGGAAAGGCTTTACAAACTCGTGTTCCCTAAGGTCTAATAGTCTTTTTATATTCTCACAGTGTATTTTCTGACAGGCTCTTGGCAGCACATCGCTGATGTTACCTTGCCATATTTGCCTTTTGGAGTTAAAATTCTTTTGCTGGGCAACATAGAAAAAACAAGACACCAGTAAGATTATTTAAGTTTTAAAGTAGTTTTATGATTAGACACATGAACTTGTCATCGTCATTCAGAAAAAAAA
>NW_007591460.1:0-580 GCF_000523025.1 Cynoglossus semilaevis | reverse complement strand
GTACTGGTATTAGTAATGACTACTATGCTACGAAAACACATATTAAAGTTGTTAAACGGCCAGTATTTGTCAAGTATTTTCATATCGATATCGTAAGTGGTTTCACCGTAAACTAGAACAGCATCATTTGACCACCCTTTAAGCCCATCTGACCAGAGCTTGCATCATGTTGGGCTCCTCGCTCTTGCAATTATCTCAGTGCGAGGTAGTAAAAATAGCCGCAGTAAGATAGAAGAGGACGGAGTAGGTATAAAAAATGTAACAACACAAGAGAGTTTACTCGAAATTCCTTAGAGGATTTAAAAAAAAATAAAATGTTTGCAGGCTTTTTCTAGCTCTACGGCCAGCGTGCCGTGGTGGGAGCATAAAGTGCTGCTGCATACGTGTCCACGAAACAGAACGCAGCTCCAATAAGACATTGAACACTTTGCCAGAGTAGCCTCGGTGACTGTTATATCTTTCTCCGCCTACCCGAGCTTTTCATTTGGCTGCAGCCGTATCTGTAGTACCCACACGCTCCCTTCTCTCTCTGTAGCCCCCATCCCTCCAAATCATCTTCCACTCATCCACCCTTCCCCCC
>NW_007591459.1:0-580 GCF_000523025.1 Cynoglossus semilaevis | reverse complement strand
GGATGGGAAGGAGGACGGCGACCGCCTTGACGGTGAGTCTGAAACCAGGACGGAGACCGGGGGACGGGGACGGTTTAGTAGGGACCAGGGGACACATGGACACTCAGAGAGACACACTCACTCACTTGACCGCGTTGGCGTCCCCGTGAACCTTGTAATTCTCTCCACTGATCCGAGAGATGATCCTGGTCACGGATATCAAGATGCCAACGTTGACCTGGACAACCAGAGGACGAGTTGATGGACAACCGGTAACTAGCGTGTCCTAACGTGTCTCTTTATATATATATACACTCGACTCACCACGATGACAAACAGAGCCGGGGCCACGAAGGCCCAGATGGCGCCGTTCTTCAGTGAGAGCCAGCAGCTGAGAGAGAGAGAGAGAGAGGACAGACGGGTGAGGACAGACACGGATTGGACGGGGATTGGACGGGTCTGTCCAGAGGCTAGAAAGGCGCTGCGGTACTTACTTGTCCACCTCACCGTAGCTGTCCAGAGCGGACGTTACAGACACTATACAGACGACCAGGGGAGAGCCTGAGGACGGGGGAGGACATGGGGGGGACAGGGGACGGGG
>NW_007591458.1:0-580 GCF_000523025.1 Cynoglossus semilaevis | reverse complement strand
GCCGGGAACATTTTATGGTTCCTGCAGTCCAGCCCACAGAGCCGTCCTTTCACTCCGATAGTTTTACGTGGCCAACAAAAATGTTCCTCGCATTAATTTTTATATCCCGCTAATAAAGTAGAAATGGAATGATTTTAATAAGGGACATTTTTCCCCCAAAGGAACCGTTCCAGGACAAACATCTGTATGTTGTCACTCTCATGTGGAACTTTTAGATAATTTATGAGCTAACTTTTACTTGTCCCTCCGAAAGGTTGCTAATGTATAGCTGCAGTTACTTTAAATACGCAGATTGTTCTCCAGCTAATTTTACACTAGCTTTCAGCTAACCTATAGTAATGTTCCTAATTGTTTTATGTTAATTTTTCTACCTTAACCTTAAACTTCCTCCGGATGAAAATTTTTTATCTCGTCTTTAACTTTATATTTTGTTAGCCTTGGTTATCTTGTCTTGATGCTAACTACAATTTAGCTTTTATTTAGTCAACTGTTAATAACTGCCGTTATTAATAATCATTTGAACTTCGATGATCCCACACTGGGGAACCTGTTGTGTTAACAGCAGAGATAATTCAACAGG
>NW_007591457.1:0-580 GCF_000523025.1 Cynoglossus semilaevis | reverse complement strand
TTTTGGTCAGGCTAGCTGGCTAGTTTTCATTTGTTTGGCTAACATTTCATTACTTTTTCTTCATATATATCGAACTCCCTTTCACACTGTATCATTATCACAAACTCGAGACGAGCACTCTATTATTGTACACATTATTATTTCAATAGTCATACATTTAAGCACACTTGTTGGATAGTGATGGCGCTGATGTGTCCCTCTGATTTAATGGAAACCGCGTTGCCCTTTATTTCATATTGATATTCATAACAAAGCAGAGAATTAAATGCAGCTCCGTCACCTCGGGCCTCCTGTATTTCAATTATCAGCTGCATAAAAGAGTTATTGATCCACAGAAGAGGAGACACGCAGAGAGACAGCGGTTTTCAAATACTCATCAGTCCACCACGCTCCTGTAATGTTTGCTAAATCTTTGCTTTAATTGGATATTCAATTCCGAATTAGAGAAAAGCCAGTACGAGCTTCAGTACAGTCATTAACAAACGTTCAGCAGCCTTAGAAGCTAGCAAAAGCGCAGAGAGAAATGACCTTGAAATGTTGATATTTTCTCGTGAAATTCAGATCGTAATGCCTTTTAACT
>NW_007591456.1:0-580 GCF_000523025.1 Cynoglossus semilaevis | reverse complement strand
GGCCGTATGTTTGACACCCCTGGTTCGGTGTGACCCTCCATTTATGATTCCTAAGTTCGATTTCTTTTTCGATTTGGCCTCGGCGACCCGTCACTTCTCCCTCACGAGGTCATGATAACGTGACATGAGAATGACCGTAAATATGTTTCAACAATTAGACCGAAGCCTCACCAGAATTCCCACATCAACAGTGTATGAGTGAAAGCCCTACATCACCTTCCTGAGCACACGCAATGTCAAAATGCTGTGACAGAGCTTTCATTAACAAACCTCTGTAGGGGTAATTACATTACACTGCATTACATTATATTATATTACAATATTTTACAGAATTTCCATTAGCTTTGAATTAACTTTTATGCCACTACTGGATCAGCGAATTCGCTGCAGGGCTGTGAGAAACAAATTACCTTTATTCCCGTCAAAGACACAAAGTGTACAAACTGTCATCGTCACTCATGTACCGTAGGACAATCACTTTTTGTACTTTTTGAAAGTGCACTGAGGCAGACCTGTCTTGATATTGACAATCACCAAGTTTCCAGAAGTTCTCAAATCCACACGGAATTAAAAAAAAAAA
>NW_007591455.1:0-580 GCF_000523025.1 Cynoglossus semilaevis | reverse complement strand
TTTATTGAATTTATTTCAGCCATCATCGTCTGTGTATACCTCCAGTTGATGATTTCATTTTTACCCGGTGTTTAACACACACTCAGATATTTCTCATTTTTGTTTTCTACCTTATGGAAGATTTATCTATATTTTAGCTTCTTTTTTGGCTCATTTTTCACTCTTAGCCTTTTGTCCTTAGCTCTGTATGTATGTACATGTTTTTATATGATTTATTTGCACTTTTTTTTTCACTTTTTTGGAATACATTTGATAGTTTAGCTGCTGTGTTTTTGGCTGAAACTTCAGAACAACATTCCCACAGTGACAACAGTCACTTCTGTTCACTAATCTTTAATCTAACATTTGAATATTTCCACAGGAACTAGCCTGTCTCTGTGACCCGTGTTAGCTTCTGCTGAGCTCTTCTTGTTGTTGTTGACGTTTTAATTTGAATTTGACATTTATATCTTTAAAAACAAATCAGTGTCATTTATTGGTCATTTCTTATAGCTACGTAGCTAACATTTGGCTAACTGTGTCAGTCTGCGGGAGACATTTTATTATGACTCTGTGTCATTTACAACGTCTCTTCCATTGA
>NW_007591454.1:0-580 GCF_000523025.1 Cynoglossus semilaevis | reverse complement strand
TCGGTGAATACTTACACTGTCATTGAAACACCTTAGCCAAGGTTTGTTTAGTCGTTTTACATCGACTCAGATTCTAAAACGCACCTTAAACCCTGATCATCGTCTCCAGGTTGGGCTCTGGTAAATTTATGTTGCTAGGCAACTAATGAACCCCATGTCCTTATGACGGCAATTCTGAGTGAAATATTCTCACCGCTCTCTGCATTATATTGAAATATATTGAGGAAAAGTGCACTTGCACTCGCACGGCTGCGGAGGATGAGAGGTTCTTCTTGAACGAGAGGAGACACTGCAGGAAAGTAGGATAAATGTGGGATGTGTTGGATAGAAGCCCCGGGTTTTAATGGATGTCTATTTTTAATTCATAAATACTGGAACTTTTTTTTACTCCTGTTGTTGATCTTCATGTTATATTATTCTTATTATTGATTTTTTTTTTTAGTACTTTAAACGTGTGTAGTGTGAAAACCAAGATTAAAAACATATACAGTTCGTCAGATGCTGGACTGTGGTGTCACCGAACTGACTGAAAAAAAACTGACTTCGAACTGATTTCAACACAGCAGAGTTTAGATTTTGA
>NW_007591453.1:0-580 GCF_000523025.1 Cynoglossus semilaevis | reverse complement strand
AAATGTATCCAATCATCATCGTCAAATTTTATGGCTTTATGTGCGATTAATTGTTCATCTTTATATTAAATTCTTATCCCTGTAGCTCTAAGGATAAACTTGTTCCTTTGCTTTTACATTATAATGTAGTTTACAAAATAAAAGTCTTGATTTCTATTCCTCCGTACAAAACCCCACAACTGAGGCGTATATTAAAACAGTTCTATTTAAACTAATACCCATAAAGGTCTGGCCAGTTACTATTAGTATTCCACCCTAAGAGTTGAACCAATTTTATTTCACGCATTAGATTTTTTGTCAATTTTATTAACCAAGCCTTCAGCCCATGTGACGGAGACCATATCATAGTTCACCGTGGAGCTCCGGTAGGCCGTTAACAAACAACTGTGGGTGCGTTACACCTCTGGCATTATTCTCCAACACTGGGAGGATCCTGTTACACTGTGGTGTGACCTGCCAAACTCGACACAATGAAGGAGTGCACAAACACATGTAACACACTCCTACACACAGTGAGACCTCATTCTCACCGAGACAACAACAGACAGGTTCACCGGTTTGTTCTGTCGGGCAGACAGGA
>NW_007591452.1:0-580 GCF_000523025.1 Cynoglossus semilaevis | reverse complement strand
ATATATAGATATCATCCATGACAATGGTGTAGAAACTAGTAGGTACTCTCGTGTACAAACCAAAAATTCCAACTACAAAAGATCAGCAAGACAATGTAAAAATATTTGTATGATCTTATTGGCATTTTCCTATCTGTGTCTCATTGCTCAGTCATTTTTTTTAAATTGAGTGATACAATTAGAAGTGATATTATCAGACGCAGTAGATTAATCTACATCTGCAAAAAAAGAGCCTACGTGATTGGTAATGCATCAGCACTATAACCATGTTTAGAGAAAAACACTCACCATTGTTAAATTTGAGGTTCTGTGTTTTCTACTGTTAGCGGCGGGGTACTTGGGTATCCGAGGCACAGTTGCAATTTGCTCACTGCTTCCTGATTGTCTCCTTTGGTGATCTGCAATAAACATGGGTGTTAAGTTAGTTAGTAATAAAAAATTACAATTTTAACATAACAATTACTGTGGAGATTTTCTTATTGCTTCCTAGAGTGCATTCGTTTTCTCAAAGGTGGCGAAAAGCACCTAGAACGCAAGCTAAAGATACAGTAGTTATGTGTTGTGACTTTACAATGAGAAT
>NW_007591451.1:0-581 GCF_000523025.1 Cynoglossus semilaevis | reverse complement strand
TGTGTGAGGAGGTCTGCAAAGTGAGATAAAGACCTCAACCTGAACCTGTTCTCCATCCTTGTGATAAAACCCTCTAGTGAATACAGTCAGTTTACATGGATCTTAACAACAGATCTCCTCTGATATCATGGGGTCCTTCGTAGCCTTGGGCTCCTTCTAAAGACAATCACATGTCTGGGGTAGTAAGGCAGGGTCTCGCTCCACCAGGGGCTCTGTCTCAGGGAAGGGTCACAAAGAAATGTTTATGAAGCTCCTCAAACCTCTCTGAGAAGAAAAGGTCTTTTCTGGACCTTGTTTTAATTTTTAAACAGATGTATAAATGACAGTAATACATCTTCAGTGGCATCTATGTTTTTTAAATCTTTACTGCCCCAATTTACAGGTTTTTTTAAATTAAACATTAACAATAACACGTAAGCCGTGGGCCCTTTTCAGGAGCGTTGAAACTGTATTATGTAGCGCCATCTGGTGTTGAAATGCCACTCCGAACGAGAGGTTCAAGTCGTCTCAGCACTACATGAGGCGTAACGCTGTTAGTGCGCTCTCTGCTGGAATATCAGCAGATGGACAGCATAAAGCGC
>NW_007591450.1:0-581 GCF_000523025.1 Cynoglossus semilaevis | reverse complement strand
GCCTGTAGGGGGAGCTAATTATGCATCCTGTTGATTCACACCCAGTGGTGCATCATGTTTTTTTTTCAATCTGATCCCGTCAACTGGGTCAGAACTTTTTTTTCCAGCATAACATTTGGACTTGTCACCGTCGAAGGAAAGAAAAAATGGCAACAAAAAAAAATTTTTTTTTTTTTTTTTACTGCAGTTCTGAACCACAGTACGAACCAACGAGAAAAAAGAAGAGTTCACAGCAGCTCCTGCCTGGAGAAAAAAACAATGATTTCGAGGACGATGATCTGGTTCTAGAACAGGGGTGCCAAACATAGGGCCCGTGGGCCAAAATCAGCCCACTAGCGGGTTCATTATGGCCCGCTTGATGATTTTTGAAAGTGAAACAAACAAACGTCAAAAAAAATAAAAAATTGACATGACACTAGGTCGGATTTAAAGGTGCAGTTCCGGTATCTGGTGCTTGTCAAGCGTGACGCTTCTTCTCCTCAACCTGTAGGGGGTGCTAATTATTATGTAATTCCATTACATATGAATATTTCATAATATACTGTACTTGTACTTGTACTTGTACGCCTGAAGAACCTGTA
>NW_007591449.1:0-581 GCF_000523025.1 Cynoglossus semilaevis | reverse complement strand
GTACCACAGTTTGAGAACCACTGTTCATAGATTATCTATAAGGACTGTAATAGTGTGTGTATTTGTACCAAACTGTTCAGTACACAATGTCCAAGATAATTTTTGCTGATATGTCAGTATTGTCCAAACTTAATATCTGATTCCGATATTAATTAATACTAATATATGTAGCTGTTTTTCCCCAAAACCGCAGTAAACGTCTTTTTAGCAACGGGACCCAATCCCTGTTAGCCCAAGTCAGCACCTTTACATTAATTAGCAGTTAACATGAAAAAGCCTCATATTGTCAATAAAAGACATGAAAAGTGCGGGCGATAGCTACGTCAGGTGACACCGGGCAAGGCTTCATCCATGTCGATGCGCTCGTTCTAACCTGCAAATAAGACTTTAAAACCAAAACTGAGGTGGAGCAGCTTACAAGAACATACTGTATCTCTGTCTTTTTTCCTCCGTTTGTTTTTAAGCGTTACGTTATTTTCTTTTACACTTAGCCTTTATGGGAGAACGGGAGATGAGGTGTTACGTAGGAGTGTACATGTAGTATATCTATATAGATAAAATATATATATATAATATATATA
>NW_007591448.1:0-581 GCF_000523025.1 Cynoglossus semilaevis | reverse complement strand
AAAAAATAAGATTGTTTGACTCAAAGTTTAAAGCTAGCTTAACATGAAGGGAAAAAAATGGTGTAAATGCAACACGAAAATGAACCGGCATGAATATTAACAAAATAACAAAACAAAGTGTAACAAAATATCGCAATATTTCAGCTCATGGATATTTCCTGCAGTACTAACACAAACAAACGCGAGCCCTTACTCACCTGCATCAGGATGTCTGCCAGGTGAGTGTCTCTGGCGTGGAGACGCAGCGCCATGTCCAGGTCCTGGATGAACCAGGATCCTTTCTTGGTGTTACGCATCGCAGCCGTGCCTTGAAGAGCGAGTGGGCGAGAAAAAGTCAAGAAAGAAAAACAAAGGATCAGACCCAGAGACGACAAGGAGACAAGGAGGCACAGTTTACAGGCAGTGTAAGGCAGGAAACCTCACCACTGCTCCATCACGTATACCACATGTGTCAAACTCAAATCTGGCCCGCAATGTAATTATATTTGGCTCATGTGATCGTATCAAATGTGCACTAGTGTTGGCCCACCAGTATTTAGCAAATATTACAGATATGGAGAGAAAGGAAAACATGAACAACT
>NW_007591447.1:0-581 GCF_000523025.1 Cynoglossus semilaevis | reverse complement strand
GATGATGGGACAGCATCCAAAAGCTCCAAAGGTTGAAACTTTAAGCACGATTATTCCATAAGTGACATTCATTTATTGCTATTATTTTAACACAATTTCAGCTTTGGATATTCGTGATTCCAGGAGATGTCACTTGTGGGCACTAAATCCAGCCACCAGGGGGTGCTGGAGCCAATCGCAGTTATCTATGGGCAATGTCTTTGCTATGCAACGATAGCTGGCGTCGTTTGATTAATTTAATTTTTAGAAGTGGAATTTAATCAAAGTCAAGATACAATTTTGATATTATTATTTAAAGCTAACATAAATATTTGTGACTTGCTTGTTTTTGTCAGATCTTCAAGATATCCTGGAGGATGTTTAATTCTTCGCCCTACATCTGAATCTACAATGTCTTCTCTGCAAGTCTTCGTATTTATTTAGCAGCCTTCGAGCAGATAGCTTGCGTAAGTGATTTGTTTTTCGTTGAAATCCTAACGAGCTTAGAATAGTTTTTATATCACGATACCGCTTTATTATAAAGGGCTCCTCGAATGAAACGAATGGATCTCGATAACATTTATAGCACGTAACCATAATAT
>NW_007591446.1:0-581 GCF_000523025.1 Cynoglossus semilaevis | reverse complement strand
TATATATATATATATATATACCATCGTCATGAGAACTGCATACAGAAAGACTGTTAATTCAACCAGTGACAGTCAAGGGTTCAATTCCCCGTAAAGCATGCACGCTCACTACTTTATCCACTCTCGGTTTTTACTTTATTGTCAATGAAAATGTGACTCAATTTGCTTTTGTGAGAAATGTTGCCTTTTGTCAATTCCTGTTTCTTTTCCCTAAAGTTAAATGTACATACAGTTCCCTCAGTATGCTCCTGCCTGATACATATGTCTATAATGTATATATTTAATCCCTATGTTTTGGTTTGGATGCACAGGCCACTGAGGACGGTGACGATCCTGGTGGTCACAGGAACTACATCAGTGCGGCGCTGCAGACGGGCCTGTGTGACTGGAGTGCCAAGTACTTTGCTCAGCCGGTGATGAAGGTGGGTGAAGTGTTTTTACTGCGTCCTCTGTGCATGTGGCGTGGTTATTAGCTAAGCTGGGCAACAATTTAGTTCGCAAACACTGACAAACAAGGTGCCCTTTAGGTAATTTGTTGGCATCGATGATATGCATTACATTTAAGTAACACTTCAAAGTAC
>NW_007591445.1:0-581 GCF_000523025.1 Cynoglossus semilaevis | reverse complement strand
GTTGTGTTTACACAAAGATTTATATTGTTGTTTTGCTTGTACATGCTAAACTATGAACATGTCAGGTCACCACTAATCACAGAGTGGATATAGGCTGTGCGTCTTGCAACAATTAGCATAAATACAATTACATTGTACAGTTGGCCACAAAAGCAGATTTAAGCATAAGAGAATTCCACCGAAGGGATTATAGGGTAATTTTTTTTTTTTTTAAACATCAAGTGTCGCTCTCTCTGGGCCTGGGCCTCACCAAGCCTGTTTGCCATGCGCTCATAAGCTTTCCATACCTCGAATCTAGAATTTATCATATGTTTTATGAAATTATAAATACACACTGTTAACTCTGTCAGCACCGTAATACCCCACCGTCTGTGGTTTGGACTACGGCCACAGATGTTTATAATGTCTGGCTCTGCCTCTGAAAGTGACTGTGTGCAGAGTTAAAGTCAGGTTTAACTGTATGTGAGCGAACGTGACCACAGAGCTGCCTCGAGAGACACCAGCCAAAAACAGCCTGAGAACAAACAACGTCCCTGATAGACACCGAAGACAAGTCTGTGTATGTATAAAGGTTTATGAAT
>NW_007591444.1:0-581 GCF_000523025.1 Cynoglossus semilaevis | reverse complement strand
AACAACAACTTGGCAAAGCAATTCTAAAGTCAGGCTTTAAAGAGAACCTTCTATCAATCACATATACCATGTCTCGCAATCAGCGTTGGCCGGGGGCGCTAGAGCAAAACAAAAGTAAGTCTCCTGGCAAATACCTGAGAATAAAAGTGAAATAAATTAAATTAAAATAATATTTGTAGATATTAAACAGATTGAGAGCCACATTGTCTCGTTCCTGGTACTAACCAGGTTCTGATTCTTTGAGCAGTGAAAACATGGAGATGAAAAGGCGTTTTGTTTGTCCGGTTGCCAGCATTTACGGAAATTATTTGTTAGGAGCTCAACAGCAATATCTTCAAACAGATGGCTCCTGGTATTTTGGATAATTGGATCTCAAGCTGTTTCCATTGTTTTCCACTCATGACTCATCACAGTAAGTTGTTCGATTGTGCGAACTGTGAGGACATGAAACAAACAGTGCATAGGCAAACACTTGTCTGCATCTAAAAATCATTCCTGTAAAATGTCAGAACTTTGAGTAAACACCATTTAATGAGACAGAACCGACTGTTACCACCGAACTGGAAGACAGTTTTTTTTTT
>NW_007591443.1:0-581 GCF_000523025.1 Cynoglossus semilaevis | reverse complement strand
ATGTCGTTACAGGACAATGTGATGTTGGAGAAGGCCTGTATGGCTGTAGAGGAAGCAGCCAAGGGTGGAGGCGTATATCCTGAGGTCCTGTTCGAGGTTGCTCACCAATGGTACTGGCTGTATGAGCAGTCAGTGGGCGGGGGCTCAGGTCCACAGAGGGAAACCTCTGGTCGCTGCGGGGCAAACGGGGGCTCAGGAAGGAGGCAGTTAGAGTCCACCTGTGTGGTTCTTGACAGCAGTGCCAACATGGAGTCCCCTGGGGTAGCAACAGTTACGGCCTCGGTCACAGCAGCAGCTGTGGTTCCAGTCATTTCGGTGGGCTCCACCATATACCAGTCGCACGCCATGCCCGGCCAGGCAATTGCTCACCCACATGGCCCAGCCCTCCACCCCTACACCACCATACAGGCTCACCTCCCCACTGTTTGCACTCCACAGTACATAGGGCATCCTATGCAGCATGTCCCTCGACCAACTGTCTTCCCTGTGACTGGTGCTGCTTATCCACAGGTAGGGGCTCAGAAAAGAGAAAAGAGTCATTTTACCACTTTACTACTATATATATGTGTGTATATATATAT
>NW_007591442.1:0-581 GCF_000523025.1 Cynoglossus semilaevis | reverse complement strand
CACTGTGAAAGTGTCTCCTATGGAAAAATACACATTTCAAAATTCTACAAATAATGAAAATCTGACTTACAGGAGAAATGGCTAATCGAAGGATGGTTCCATTTTTGATATCACCACGACTCTGAAAGGCAAGAGGAGATATTTCATCCAAATAAAGGCCACCTTATAGAAAGAAAAGTGTAGACACAAAGTTAGGAATCAAACCCATTGACATTCACCTGCTCAGTGATATAAAGCTGAGGACCATCGGCGTAGCGCAAAGCGAACTGCTCTGATCCTGACAGAGACCAGCTGAGGAAAAGAGAGAGAACGATATAAAATTATAAAACTGTTCTTCAGTGGTGCAAACGCCTCGCCAATATCTCAGAAAACCCAGGCAGAAATATGATAATGGAATACAGTTTGCATGAAGAGAAGGTGACTGAAAGTCAGCCTGCAGATGTATTAACACCAGAGACTGTGGGGGAGAAACATTCAGTAGGTGTTCACAGGGAAGTAAAAATAATATTTGCTGAAAATGTTATGACCTTGTTTACTTGTCGGCTGCTGCTCAACTAAAAAGTACAACTTTTGCCGAGGAC
>NW_007591441.1:0-581 GCF_000523025.1 Cynoglossus semilaevis | reverse complement strand
TGTAAATTTCATTTTTACAGTTCTGAATTTTAGCTCATGTCTACCGTACAGGATACTGTAGTATAAAAACATTTTTCTAATATCTGCCCTTTGCTTACTCCCCTGGCTCCCACTTCCTCACCCGCTCATCTTTCCTTTATCCTTCCTCCTGTCCGGGCCTCCCCCAACTCCTCCTCTTCCTCCTTCTTCCCTCATAAAGTCATTGACCTTGGGGAGGTGCACTTCTTTTCCATTTCCCTGATGTTTCATTGCTCCCCATTGTGTGTACACTCTGCAGGTCAGAGGTCAGCGCAGGGGGTCACGGCACAGTGAAAGTGTCCAGACAGCTCACTTTATCGCCTTTTATTGGGCACCCTCGCGCCTTTACAGGGCCGGCGTGGGGGAAATTGATACACATCATTTTGGCATCAAATGCTTCAAGTGTCGTTACAGCTCCAGGAAATTACGGGCCACTTCCAGAACATAAAAATGATGTACGAGCACCAACGTTCAATAGGAGTTTAAAAGCAGCAAGTTACAGCGACACACACCAGCGCACACCAAAATACTTTGATGAATGAAATAACACACTCTCTCTCTCT
>NW_007591440.1:0-581 GCF_000523025.1 Cynoglossus semilaevis | reverse complement strand
CTAATAATTCTGCACTCCCTGTATGAGCCATATACGATAGAAACAGTTTTTTCACAGATAGCAAGGTTCACAAAATTGGGTGCTGGCCCTCTTAGGTTATTGCTAGTCAAATCAAATTAACTTTTAATATTTTCCTTGTTTTTGCCACAGTAGGAAAATGGCAACCATTGGTCATTTTAGGAATGTGCCGAATGGGATGCTGAGAATTGTAGCTTTGACTTGGTGTTGAAATCTCAAGAGAGGACTAAGAAAAAAGACAAAATGAAATAACCCCCCACCCCCGTCGACCGTGACCATTTTTTATTCTGTGCCCTTTAAAACACCAGTTGCTCAGTTTCTATTAATCTTAAGCCACAACACTGATGACGAACCAGCAGCTACTGCTGTCTTGTCTTATGGAATGGTATCCTTCACGTTGGCTGTGACTTTGCTGGTGATTGATTGCATGTCTGTTTCTTGACAGTTTCTTGACAGTCAATGTTTTATTCAGACTGTGAGATGGCATCAGTCCCGCCTTCTCCACCCCCTTCTCCACCTCCTTCTTGACCCCTTGGATGTTCACTGTGTGTGTGTGTGTCTAC
>NW_007591439.1:0-581 GCF_000523025.1 Cynoglossus semilaevis | reverse complement strand
GGGGCTTTCAGGTACCATCGGAAATTTGAATATCGTATAAAATACACATGGGTAATTTATTGCATGTGAAAGGGTGTATTTCCAATATTTTGATTTATTATCATGACATCAGTGGTTAATTCAGTCTCAAAACAAAAGTTGACAATGCTGTGGCACAATATATCATCCAAACAAATGTGTTATGGTCTCAGGCCAGTTACAGACATACCTTAAAACAACAACAACTTCTTTGTCCTCAGCTGGTGCTCCAAAAGCTGAGGCCCCGGCCGCTGCAGCCCCTCCACCACCTCCACCTTCTGCCGCTCCGTCTCCACCTCCTGCCGCTGCAGCAGTGGGCCCCATTCCCACCACTATGCCCCCTGTGCCACCTGTGCCAGCACATGCTATGGACACCAAACCTGGTTAGTTGTTCATCAGACAGACTGTGGCTGTGTCATGTGAGATCTGTTTATGTTTGACATCTGTGCCTTGGACCCTGAGCTGATAATCGTTGTTTAGGTTCGTGTGAACGGTGACCTCCACCAGTTTAGATTAGCTGGTGTCAAGTAATGCTAACTGCTTCTTCATATGTGTTTTTTTTT
>NW_007591438.1:0-581 GCF_000523025.1 Cynoglossus semilaevis | reverse complement strand
AAAAAAAAAAGTATTTCCTGTGACACACTACACAGGCTCTTCTCACTGCTTTACTGCTTTTATATTAAAGCACGTCAGTCATTACAGATACGCACTGTGGATAGGTGGGCAGTGAATCTTGATTCCTCCAAACCTCACTCTACTTTTGGCAAACCAGTACTGCAGTGAACCAACCGCACCGCCCGCCTTCACTGGCTCGAGCATCACAGAACATTCCTTGTGCACAGATGTTGGGATTGCTCAGCGCCTTACTTAGTTCATGAAACACAGTTTACAGTACGGCCGTGTTTCATCACCGGCACGTAGCATGTCCTGAACACGCTAACGGCTGATGCTCAAGATAGTAGATAAGATCATGTTTTGTGTGCATTCAACCTTCTGAGAACAGGAAGTATGCTGTGTTAAAATCTCAAAGTAGCCCCTAAAATGTCAAATAAACAAAGTATTTAAACGTTTATATGGATGTACGCATTATAGCTCAAGCTACGTAAATTAGCGATAGCGTTTCTAACTTCAATTCTAATGACGTATGGCAAGGGTGCCCACACTTTTTTTGGCTTGTGAGCTACTATTCAAATGAC
>NW_007591437.1:0-581 GCF_000523025.1 Cynoglossus semilaevis | reverse complement strand
AGAGAGACCTACAAAGGAAGAAAGCCGTGGAGGAGATGGTTGACCTTGGCAAAGGTCAGAGACAACAGACTACTCCCTCAAATCGTCACCCAGGCAGCCGCGGCGCTCGCTCTCTCTCGCATCAAACCGAAGGACTGGCTGAGAGGAGGCAGTTGCCACGGCAACAGCTGTGGTTGCCATAGAGAACGTTATGTGTGAAAGATCAGTCAGAAGGACACAGACACAGAGGGGTCCTTGTCTGAATCGTCTCGTACTTTCATAAACTGGTACGGCTCTCTGTGACCCGTTAGACCCCGGAATAAATGCAAGAATCTCAGACGGAGGTTTATGAAAATAGTTTTGGCCAGCGATATCTTCTTCACTTAAATCGCATAATTGTCGGCACAACATGTACCGACCAGAGAGGGGGGAAAAAAAAAGATGGCTACCTGACATGAGAGCAGTTTAGACATCATATTGCTGCTGCAGTCTGTTAACGCATGACAATCGCACAGCTGTGAATGGAGATGATCGTTTATTTTTCCTGGTGTATAAACATGATTTGTAATGTAGGTCAAAGTACAGTTGTCCCCATCACCCCC
>NW_007591436.1:0-581 GCF_000523025.1 Cynoglossus semilaevis | reverse complement strand
TTTATTTCCCCCCTTATGAAACTTTCCAACGCGTTGCGGCAAGAGCACTCCAGCACTGCTGTTTGCTCTTAGCTGTAATTCAAAACATCCAAAGCAAACTGTTTTTAGCATCACAAAAGAAAAGGAACTATGGGACGCTGTCATTAAACAATGCGTTCGTATTTGATGTTGCTTGGCATTTGCGTTTAATTTGAAATGGTACATGCTGGTTGGCCTGTGTCGAGGATTATTAAATGTGTTTTATTTCCCAAAGGGCTGCAATTTAGCCCACTTTTCAACTCGAGTGTGGTAACAATCAGTTTTGATCAGAAGCGTGAAAGGGCTTTTGATGAGTGACTTGTGCACAAGGGAATGGGGCAATTACAACCATATACAGTGAGCAGTGAGTGGACTGTAGCTAATTTATCGCGGGGATCTAGTGGGAGCAGCACAGGAAGAAGACAGGCATATTTTATTTCTTATTTTCCAATACATTAACTTCTAACAGTCCCGCTTTCACACTGTAATACTGTCTCAGTTTGAGAAGATAATTCAAATTATTACGAGCTTTTTGGAGTGTTTTGGAGTTGTTGGTGACACAG
>NW_007591435.1:0-581 GCF_000523025.1 Cynoglossus semilaevis | reverse complement strand
ATAACTAATTCTAGAAAAATGAAAATGTCTCAGGGTTGGCCACAAAATCGTGATGTCATGGGGTCACAAGCCAAAAACGTTAGGAACCACTTGTTTACCTAATAATAAATACATTTTAAAAAAATAAATTAAAAAACTGTATTAAGAAAAAAAAATCACTCATTAATTTAAGATATTTTATTAGTATCATTGATAAAAGCATTAGGTATTATACCTTTAATATAGCGTGTACAACGCATGTTTGTGTGTGCGTCTGCGTGAACACTATATATCATATGCATCTTTATCTGTATCCGTTTCCATTTTGAGTTCAAACGAAAGCAACCCAAGCTCATTCAAAACATTTGACCTTTTCATTTGAAAATCTGTCTTGTCAACGAGACGTTCCAGCTAAATCCGAGTCTTCAAACATCTTCTTTCTCCACAATAATCAAGTCAACAATATTAATGACCCAAATGTAAGGTTTTCTGTCTAGTATTTGAGGCGTTGTTGTCTATTTAGAAGCAATACCCAGAGAAATACTTCAACATCTTTGGCATTTATTTGCTTTACGCAAGCTGAGTCGAGGTACGTCACAATT
>NW_007591434.1:0-581 GCF_000523025.1 Cynoglossus semilaevis | reverse complement strand
AGTGGTTAAAATAACAAGTACCAGTAATTTGCCAATAATGCTTTGGTACCGCAGTACCTATTTGGTACAGGTATACCGAACAAGCCTAATCGCCTCAGACACAATCGCACTGCCTGATATTAAATCATGTGCTTTCGCCCATTAACATAGTGTATGTGGAACAACATGCTCAATGCACACCCATCGCCCCAGTAGTTGTGCATCGACCAGGATCGACATTTGTAGAACAGTCTAGTACTGACGGTACTTTAACCAGAGATGAAGAATTTCAAAAGACTGCAACACCCTTCTTCCACAAGAAGAATCAGGATTTAATGGTGGGATTGCCCCACCTCTAATACTGTGACACTACACAGAGCCAGCTTCATTCATATTACCTCAGCTGGAAATTCCACACCTCTCTTTATTACTGTAACAGTAGATAGTAGAGAAAAGCCTTATCTCTATATGAAGAAGAGGACCAGGTCAATAATCATACAGCTTTTACAACTTCTCAAACCTGCAGTCAAATGAGTGATGAAAACCCAGTTTTACTGCACCGCGTACTATTACAGTTGGAATCGATTGGAACCTTGAGATAC
>NW_007591433.1:0-581 GCF_000523025.1 Cynoglossus semilaevis | reverse complement strand
ACACAGCAACCGTTCTTTTTATATCCTGCACCGCGGCCGCGTTCTAATAGAGTTCCCAATTACATGTGAAATAGACGACAAATCTGAGTTTCTCCTGCTAAGTGTATGCTTCACTGTGTGGTGTGATGAGAGTGTGGATCAACGTGGAGTATCAGCTTAGATGAAGCTGTTGAAAGCAGCCTCAGATTCAGTTAAACGCCAAAAGAAATCAAAAGGTCAGACTCTCGTTCACGAGTCTTAAAAGTTGCCACATTTGGAAAAAACGTGCAGGAAATAAGATAAAACTTCAGTGAAGTTTGGAAGGAACGGGAAATGAGATTAAACACCTTAAAATATCAAACAAATTTAATGACAACTTGTGGAATTGAAAAGGGTTAAAAAAAAAATTAGGAGGTGATCCTTAAAAAAAAATTATTCCCCTCTATTGAGTGATTTTCCAGACAGCAAAAAACACTGGAAATTTTGTTCCAATTATGTCACAGAAATTGACACTAACATAGTGTTTGATGAATGCGGTGGTGGTTTGTCTGGCTCAGATGTTGTCACAACAGCCAGGGAACGGTTGGTGGCTGGTTTAAGGG
>NW_007591432.1:0-581 GCF_000523025.1 Cynoglossus semilaevis | reverse complement strand
TGCTAGTTCTCCATCAATGCTACAACCTGAAGGTGCAGACTCTTTCCAGCTGTTTCCTGTGTAGCGTGTGTGACTAAATAACATGTTCATGTTGTCAACACTCACCGTAAACAAAGGGATCGTCTGCGGGGGAGAAGAGGAGAGGAGAGGTTCAAAATGAGAGGCAGGATTATCTGCAGACTCACTTCAGAGAGCACTTACGATATGACAGCTCAGCACTTTTATACTGGCGGTAATTCATTAGCTGGTTTGGTGCCAGCACCAATTTCTCCAGTAAGTATGTAGGCAGCATAAGTGAATTTGACTTTTCAGGCTTTTATTTGAATAAGACCCACCTGAGTAATCATCCGCTGGTGAGGTTGGAGAAAAAGAGAAGAAGAAAAACAATTAGTTTCTAACATATATTCACTTTTTTTTCCCTTGTAATTGAAACTACGTGTCAGCAAAATTCTTGCAGCAGAGAATAATCGCAGTGTCTTCACACTAAATCTTTATCATCGCACATCCTTAAAAAGGCAATTTATTACAGCAAACACTAAAACCCTGTAGGAGAAAATCTGACTTAGTTATGTTGTGCTTGT
>NW_007591431.1:0-581 GCF_000523025.1 Cynoglossus semilaevis | reverse complement strand
CAGGTGACTGACCAGGTGGTACCAGGTAGAACCAGGTCACTGACCAGGTGGTACCAGGTCACTGATCATGTGGTACCAGGTGGTACCAGGTGACTGACCAGGTGGTCAGTACCAGGTGACTGACCAGGTGGTACCAGGTAGAACCAGGTCACTGACCAGGTGGTACCAGGTCACTGATCATGTGGTACCAGGTGGTACCAGGTGACTGACCAGGTGGTATCAGGTCACCGACTAGGTGATACCACCTGGTATCAGGTCACTGACCAGGTGGTACCAGGTGATACCAGGTACCATCTCCACTAGAGATAAAAAACCACCACATTTATATTTAATGTATTTCTGTTTTAATGTGATTCGTGATCAGATTCTCTCCTGATGACATCATCAGTCAAGGAAAATAACCAGTCTGACAACAGCCAATCATTTTCTTTCTTCATTTTTTCTGTTTATTTCTGGAATAATAGACTTGAAGGATTTTTTATTTAAAAGCCTAAAAGTTCAAAACAATTCTTTGAAATGTCAAAAAAAAAACTCTGATCAAACTTAAATCAAACTCAAACTTAAATCAAACTTAAATCAAA
>NW_007591430.1:0-582 GCF_000523025.1 Cynoglossus semilaevis | reverse complement strand
AATGTACTTTGTACTTTTTTTTATGATCTTTCTCATTTCTCTGAATGTTAAAAAACCTGGCGGGGGACACGTCTCCTCTTCTCTGTTAGTAAACAACTATTCTCACAGTTCAACTTCTGTCACCAACTCTTGCAGAACAAACGTCTCCTATGTCAACATGACCTGCTGTCTCGCTAATTTAATTTCCATAAGGCTGGACGACAACTGTTTTACAGTCTGAGAAGGGCGCGCTGTAAACACAACACAAGTCATTTTTAATTCTGTGTCGCACAACTTTGTTGCTAAACAGCAAAATATCAAGAACGCAAGTCTCTGTGTGTTTGTTCGACTGAGGGATGGTGGACAAGGTTTTTGGTGGGGACAATTGTGGGGACCTGTGTCTTCGTGGGGACATCTCTACAGGTCCCCCCGCAGTCAGAGATGGTTTTGAGGTTTATGATTTAGATTAGGGGTGAGGGGTTATGGAAAGCATTATGTTTCTGCTAGGTGCTCACAAAACACAAAAACCGGTCTGCGTGTGTGTGTGTATATCTGTGTGTATGGAACCTCGCCCGGCCCAATGAGAAGTGTCCAAGTCCAGAC
>NW_007591429.1:0-582 GCF_000523025.1 Cynoglossus semilaevis | reverse complement strand
TACATTTATTAAATATATACTAAAAATATTATTGATGTGAAGATGCCCAGGGCTGGCCTGCAGTTTCCCAAGTCGTCCACTGGGGGCGCCATTGCAGGGTACAAATAGAAGGTGTCTCAGTCCAGCTGTTGAACCTGTTTGACTTCGTCCCCGGACATTTTTCACATTTACTCGACCGTGGGCTTGAAAACTAGACGCGGTTTTTAATTACGCGTCTATTAATCATCGCGGAAAAGTTGCTTTGCTCCGTCAGGAGACGGATATTTAATTTTGGGAAACCGACGGAGAAACGTTAACATCCTGTCCGCTTGTGTTGCGTTTGGCCGTGGGACGTTTCTGCCCGGATAATAATCTCTTATTATGTTGCTACACTCAATTAGCGTCCATTACTGTCGGACTGCATCTCTAAAGTAAATGTTGACACTCGCTAATTCCCAGCAAAATGGCCGTCGCCATTTTTACCACGGAAAAACACAGAGCAAGAAAAACCTTTTTTTCTTGCTCTCTTTCCATAACAGCCATAAATGAACACAGTGGTTCTCAAACTATGGTACTTGTAACATTTGTGGTACATGTGGTCTT
>NW_007591428.1:0-582 GCF_000523025.1 Cynoglossus semilaevis | reverse complement strand
TTTTTTTTCAATTTTTATACTCCATTATTCCATTTGCCGTTATTAATTTATTTATTTTTTTGTTCAGAAAAAAGAGTAAAAACACAGAGTGTGACTTTGAAGTCTGTCCTGATTCGACCCCAGTTCTTGACATGAATAATTAAAAGTTAATTACACATTTATGGAAATGTATTCATATTTAACAAGCCGTGTTTCACTGAGCGACTCTCTGCTGTTTTTACCAAATGATTTTAAATTTTAAGACTTTAAAAAGTTTGGTCACCGGGGGCAGTCGTGGTACTGAGCCGTTAACTCTTCACGTCTCCGCAGGTCTTTGTCACGGACCAGACCATCAGCAGTGACCTGGATTCAACCCTGACAACTGCAGGTAATTCCACCGTCACTGCCCCCTGCTGGTTAGTCAGACGGGCCGTCCTGCAGCAGCTGAGCCACGGCTTGAACACGCTGCTGTCAGCGACCATGAACACGTTTCTGGTTACATCAAACCTGAACAACAAACAACAAACAACAAACCAGACTCGGACTTGAACTTTGTTTGTTTAGATCAGGGGTGTCAAACAAATGGCCTGTGGGCCAAAACTG
>NW_007591427.1:0-582 GCF_000523025.1 Cynoglossus semilaevis | reverse complement strand
GGCAGGTAGTCGAACAGGTCTGTGAAGTACTTCCAGACATTGGCATTGCCATACTTCCTCAGACACTCGTCATAGAAGCCGTAGACCTGCGTGATCTGCCGCGACTCGTGATTTCCTCGCAGGATGGTGATCCGCTCCGGAAAACGAACCTGGACGACGGAAGTTGCAGAAGTTCAGAAAGTTGAATGATCAGTTTCCCAAACAGGGAAAATGTAAAAAAATTACCGATTTCAATTAAGATGATTGAAATGTTCTCGTTTCCGATAAATCTCATAACAAACCACGGCGTCACAGAAACCACCACATGGTGGCGCCGTTTACCTTTAATGTGACGAGCAGTGTGACCGTCTCCACCGAGTAGTAGCCTCTGTCGACGTAGTCTCCCATGAACAGGTAGTTGGTGTCGGGGGATTTCCCTCCAATCTTGAATAGCTCCATCAAGTCGTGGAATTGACCGTGGACGTCGCCGCACACCGTCACTGGGCATCGCACCTGAAGGGAACACAGGACCGCTGTGAGCAGGGCTTTGAACAAAGGGTTCTATTATTGAACGGACGGGCGTGCGTTAGCATGAATCTGGAG
>NW_007591426.1:0-582 GCF_000523025.1 Cynoglossus semilaevis | reverse complement strand
GATAGATAGATAATGTACTGCATTTGCTGGCACTTCAGAGCAAGACAATGAAAATCTCAAGAAGTGTCACAGTATCGGTCATTAATAAAAAGAAATGCACATGTTGCAATCCCAGTTCAGTGATACCTAACTGTTGCACGGCGAGTGTTCTCAGGAGAGCAGGCCATCACAGAGACAGACAGCGTTGTGTGGTAATTTCCACTGTCTGCTATCTTTCAGCTGTCACTCCTGTGATTCCGACGGTGTTGTCTACAGAGCTGAGTGTTGGCACGGTGGTGCCTCCAACAGTGGGAAGACAGATCTCAGGTTACACTGATTCCTACTGGTTTTACATCAGCCTTCACCCTGTTTCTGCCACAGCTCTGTTGGCAAGCTGTGTGAAACATGTAGACCAAATGTTTGTCGACAAAAAGTGAGCAAATCACAATGACCTCACATTAAAGCTGACTTTAATTGGTCACCTGAATGTGTCTGTTTTCCTACACTGATTCGAATCGTTTCATTTTCTGTTGTATCTTCTGTATTTAAAGTCATGAATGATATTTTCAGTGTTTCTTCGGCTCAAGCACATATATATAGAGA
>NW_007591425.1:0-582 GCF_000523025.1 Cynoglossus semilaevis | reverse complement strand
CTGATCTACTGTAGAACCAGACTCACCGTCAACAACAGTAAATGTTTTCCACAAAAAAACCTCTAACCTCACACCTGTCCAGAACCTCCCCTCAGTCCTGCTGGTCTTAGATCAGAACCAGAACCCACAGAGGACAGTCCAGAGTGGACAGTCCACGGGGGACAGTCCAGAGTGGACAGTCCAAAGTGGACAGTCCACAGAGGAGAGAACAGTCCAGAGTGGACAGTCCTGTCCCTCAGTCCAATACCCTCATGTTAGGACATACGGTGAAACAAACACACACCCACGGTTTTACCCCTTAGGAAGCGAGACTTTTGGCAGAGACAGGCAGGAGTGGACAGTCCAAAGTCGTCACGTCCACCGCGTCCACACCACTGCATAACACTGAAGACACAAAGTAACAGAGGACAGTCTGTGTCTGTTTGTTTGTCCAGTCCTGTTTGGATCATCACATAAGTGTCCTCCTGGTTCTCCTGGTCTCTGTCAGAGGTCAGGGGTCGTTCCCACACACACAGAGATCTCGTAGGTGGTTCCTCCGACCCCCGTGACCTTTCGGACATTACTGTAGCGACCAGGGCTGAG
>NW_007591424.1:0-582 GCF_000523025.1 Cynoglossus semilaevis | reverse complement strand
TATATATATATATATATATAATCTTTCCATCTATCAATATGTTGCAGGTCAGCTGATTTACACTGTTTAAAAGCATATTTGCCAAAACAACTACTGTAATCACTTGAAAGCCTCAGAAAAAATTCAAAGGCTTGACCCAAGCTTAGAAAAAGGGTTCCTGGCACAACTCGGAATTTATCAGCATTTATGTATTGTTCCGTTGCGTCTCGGTGGGCAGCTGTGTAATTTATCAGATGACAGGGCAGCGTGAGGTCGACTAGGTGCTTTGTTTCAACTGTAAACATGAAGATATGCAACAGAAGCTAAGCTGCTCGCTTCTCTGCACGGCCCTGAGTCGTCTCTGACACAGAACATGGAAAGCTTATTCTGGTTAATAAAATAGTATTTAAAAAATATAATTATAATTTTGAAGAATGTGTAGTAGTAACCATGTACTGTAAGGATTGCATCATATTGTGCCATGTGGCTACATGCATATATGTTTATTCAGTCAATATTTAACATTATTACTGAACACTTTAGTCTGGTAATTTAAATACTTGCACCCAAGACAAAATAGTGTATGCGTCCTCCCAAATATTA
>NW_007591423.1:0-582 GCF_000523025.1 Cynoglossus semilaevis | reverse complement strand
CCCCGCAGGGCCGCGGAGAAGCTTAGCCTGACACTGAGGAAAAAAGGCCAGGCTTCGGATTCGGCTCCCGCTCATCTCTCCACACGCTTCAGGGACATCATCCAGAAAAATCCGCCATCCGTCCCCTCCTGCCTGCTCCAAGCTGCCACCAGAACCAGAGACTCACCCAATGTTGGCAAGGTAGATAGTGAAGCTTCAAATTCCATTAGATGTACAGGAGAGGTCTGTGGTAAATGACCCACTTTTTTTTTGCCTATAGTATAACATAGATCATTTCCCAAGTATTAGGGTACTTTACATGTACAAAATAAAGTAACCAATCAAAAGAGTAGCCGTTCGGCATCAAATTGCTTTTCCGAGCAGCATGAATCGAGCCATTATTATAGTCTTATTGTATCGTTTTTCACATTTCTCCTTCTGTGTCCAGTATCACCTGAGCCCACTGAGCTGCTGCTCATCCTTCTGCTGTCATTGTTTGTTTGTGGTGATTCATAGCCTCAGTTACTCTCCTCTGGTCTTTAGAAATATATATGTGAGAGTCATCGAGGTAAGGCCTGGTAGCAGGCTACCACGGTAGCAAAA
>NW_007591422.1:0-582 GCF_000523025.1 Cynoglossus semilaevis | reverse complement strand
TCCTGTGCCCCAGGTGTCTTTTCCAGAAAGATTCCGTCCCTCTCACAAATAAGTTGGTGACCTCTGATCTGCATTCCTGGTTGTCACAGAGTGTGCTATGTGTGTAGTACGTAAGTTGTCAGGTTGTAGAAATGGAGGGGGTCATTGTTGAGCCAAATGTCCACAATTCAAATCTTCAAGTCTTCTTACTAATTTTAGACATTTTATACAAAGTGAAATACGTTCCCATGCGTGTTCACATCATCCTTATATGTTTAACAAATGTCAGAAATGAGAGAAACGTACAGTGGACCCATTAGGAGGAGATGTCAAGCTTACAATACTGGCAATTAGCGGCAAAAAAAAAAAAAAAAAGTGTTTTGCAATCTGACACTTTCCGATGCACAAATGTTGTATTTTGAATATAAACAGTTTTAAAAAAATATGTAGTATTCCCACATGATTCGTTTTGTACACCTCCGGCTAAAGGAAATGTGGATGTTTTGGAGAAATTACCATCGATTTTTCTGCTTATTCGGAGCAATTAATTCATCGAACTTTTGGGAGGCAAAGAGTAAAAAAAAAAAAAAAGTATAAATAAAA
>NW_007591421.1:0-582 GCF_000523025.1 Cynoglossus semilaevis | reverse complement strand
CAACATAAATTAAGGTCTTACCTGTTAATGACCAGGTTACCCTGAGTCATCACTTTGTTGATTCCCTTCAGAGCGACCATTTTGGCCTTCATGATGGGGTCGGAAATGGAATCAAATTCCTCTGCACAAACACAAACAAACATGGACTTTAAAATCATGAAACACATTGAAATACAACAAGCAAACCAAGGTCTATATGAGTCTAGCCATGTTACCCATGTTGGGAAAAAGAGGCTCAGAAGTGGACCTCTGTCGGATCAGTGCCTGCATCTGTTTCTGCTGTTGCTGCTCCTGACGCTCCTGGTCCAGGAGGTCCTGTAGGAGCAGAGGCTGCTCCTCTAAGAGCAGTGGCCTCTTTAATGTGTTCTGGTTTGGAGGGATGATGGTCTGACCTTGGGTCTGTGTCTGGGTGGCCATTCCTGGGTGCGGAGTCTGCATCTGAGGGTTTAGGAGGATGCGAGGTTGGAGTAGAGGAGAGGCAGGGGGAGGAGCCTGAGGGTTTGGAGTGAGAAGAGATGCAGGTCCAAGGGATCTCTGCTGCTGGAAGACAGGATGTGGACCTGTGGAGAAGACAAGAGAAAG
>NW_007591420.1:0-582 GCF_000523025.1 Cynoglossus semilaevis | reverse complement strand
CTCCACACCACGGCCTCTTCAAGTCCTAACACAACAGTTAAGATACGAGTGATGGTTCTGAGAAGCCCACACAGCCGACCAGAGAAGACCCCGACCTTCATTCCTGTGGGGGTTTGAACAAACTACCATCAAACCTGGTTCGATTCTCTCTGTCCTCTGTCCCTCTCTCTCACCTGCGTATTTGTAGTTATAAAATGAGCTGGTGTGAAAAGGTTAGCCAGACACTATCAGAGAACATGTGGCTAATATAAGTTAGCATGCCAGGTCACAACTGTTCTACTGGCAGCACAGCCAGCCACGACCCCCATCCCAACCCTAGAAACAGCACGCTGCACTTTTACCAGCTCTCAAGTCGTCCAGCACACACACTCCTCTGGGCTACTGAGACACACCGCATGTGGAGTAGAGACTGAACTCTGGCTGGGAAATAGGCCACGCTGAAGACAGACGTTGTAGAGGAAAGTGCTGAGCACAGAGTTTATTTCAGTCCTGGCTGAGGAAACGTGCATTAGGAGTTAGAGAAGTTTAAATCATTTCTATTCTATGTCAGGGGTTGATTTAGGGTTAGGACATGGATTTGAG
>NW_007591419.1:0-582 GCF_000523025.1 Cynoglossus semilaevis | reverse complement strand
AAATAAATACATAAATAAATAAACAAAACTACGGAGGGCTGTCACGAGTCGTGCTAAGCTACAGTGGACGAGTCACTGTGTAATATTTATAGACCGGTGTGTTGCGATGATTATTAGTGTGAATGGAGCAAATTGCCATTCTAATCCCTGGTTTCTACTGCAAGAACGAACAGGCAACAGAACACAGAGAGAATGGAAGCCGAATTAGACCGAGGGGTGTGTACCTGTGGACCTGTGTCTGGGTAAAAGCTTTTTAGTTCAAAAATAGCTTCAAAGACGCAAAACAACTACTTCCATAGGACTCCTTTGGATAAATATATATAGTTAGATTGTACAAGCTGATATATTTTTATTTTGTTATATCATTTTATATATTTTAATATAAAGAAATGCTGGTTTAATACGAGAGAATTCCACTTCTTACTCTGTAAAATAATTTGTAAAAGATTACAGACAGGCCAGTCATTCAAACACTCTCACTGTTGACAAATCCACACAAAATAAGGTCGTCTGGAATTTACCTGCTGAAAAAAATAATAATAATAAAATAACTAATTCAAAATAAAACAGTTTGGAAAAAAA
>NW_007591418.1:0-582 GCF_000523025.1 Cynoglossus semilaevis | reverse complement strand
CCACCACCACCACCTCCCCCGGAGCTGGGCTTTGGCTTGGGAAGAACCAAGCGTCCGGGGTTATCAGGGTCCTTGTAGGAATTTAGACCTTTGTTGGTGACCTTAAGGATAGTTCCATCCTTGACACTGAGTTCCAACTGTTCCAAAACAGTTTTGCGGTCCAGACCATGGGACATGTTGACGGCATTGCAAATGCGCTCCTCCGACGGCCGCTGTTTCTGCTTCTTGACCTTTTTGATAGCTTCTAAAATCCATTGCGTATACATGGGATTGGCCAGTTTCACCATGGTGGCGGTCCGGATGTGTAGACGCACTACGGGATGAGCACGGTTAGCAGACAGAAAATTAGATACAGGACGACAAGGATTGGCTTGGCCTGCGCCGTAGCGCTGCCGCAGTCTCTGCTTCTGCGCCCTCCTTCGGCTTTCTATCCCTTATCCTGAGGTCGTATGGGGAGTCCCTCGGAAGGTGAGCGTGAACAAAACGGGGAGGAGCAACTAACCATAGCACAGACCCCCTGAGCCAATCCTCACCCCGTAAAGTCCAGTCTTGTCCACCACCAGGTGTCAGCCAGGTGATGAC
>NW_007591417.1:0-582 GCF_000523025.1 Cynoglossus semilaevis | reverse complement strand
TTTTTTTTTTTCTTACATTCGCGTTTACATGTCAGTGTCACTGTTCATAGGGAGGAGAGAGGGAGAACGATCTACAGACATTAGCGGAGCTGGACAGAGGGGACAAAGACGGTTCCTTTAACGGGACAAACCAGCGGTGGCAAGCTTATCTGAGGGAGTTCCTGGACAGGTAAATGCGATTTGACACTTTTGGAGTTCTGTTTTTGTTCTGTAGGTGTTATGTTCAAAGTGACTTTGTTTTAAGTAAAACTGAGAAACCGATGTGACCGCAGTCTGACACTTTGACTGTTTCTTCTTCCGAGTTGCACCATCAACAGTGTCTGCTATTCCAGGTAGTTCAAATAGATCAGATGTCAGCCTCATGTTTATGATGTCAAAATCAGATTTGTGTGATCCTACACAATTTTTCAGGCAGAAGATATTGCTTTTAAAATTGAAGTACTTTCCTTCTTTTAGATTGTTGTTAAACGATTGTTTACATATACATAGTTATGTATATGTATCCTAAGTATACCACATGATCTGTTAGGTTATATATATTATAATATTAATTGCAATAAAAACACCACATCTATCTATCTA
>NW_007591415.1:0-582 GCF_000523025.1 Cynoglossus semilaevis | reverse complement strand
CCAATTAAAGGTGAACAATTTATTTCAAGTTAGACATTTACATAACGAGCCAACTCTGCAATTAAATGCCATATTTACAGACAGTACGCCCTGGTTTTCTTTTCTTCTATGGCAAAACACTGGACATTTGTAATGGGAGACAACTTATTGTTTACATTGTTCTAACAGCACCACAGCACCTGTGTTCATGTCTGGCTAAATCGGCAAGTAACGTACTGAGGAAGAGTACACACAGCTCATAGTTTATGGGGCTGTAAGGCCAAGATCTCCGATTTGCAAATCATTTATAAATGTGTTTTTTTTTTAAATGTTGAGAGCTTAAAGGGAGCAAATAATTTAAAAAAAAGGACCCTCCGGCCAGTACACTTCAAAGCCTTGTGTAATAACAGGGATAGATTATTGAGCCCAGTCGCATTCTTCAGTGCTGATCTTGGCCCTAGGGTCGCGATATAAACAACATGACTGATGTTTAGTTTCTCTTCCAAGTATGTCTGAGAGAGAACAACACAGAAATAGAGTAGGAGAGACAATGATGTGTATATATGTGTGAGGGGTAGTGGTGCCAGCTGCCAAGTTCAGGTC
>NW_007591414.1:0-582 GCF_000523025.1 Cynoglossus semilaevis | reverse complement strand
AAAAATTGCTAACTTGCTAACTAAAAGTGGCTGTTAGGTACTATTATGTATATAAAGACAACTGCATTGAAGGGCACTTCCTAACATTTAAATCCCAAGACGCTTTCCTATTTGTTGATAGTCATTTAGCTGTCCTTCCAACTGCCTTTCTGGGATATTGGCACAAATACAAAATTTAAAATAACTACATAATTAAATTTCTGCTTGAATGGCTTCATTCGTAAAAGAAAAAGTATTGACAAAATAACACAATAACAAATTGATGACGTTGCTATTATTTTGAACAGGCGTAAAGTGAAAAGCTATGGTTTGGGTCCTACCGGCTTGAGGTCAGGGGTGTTCGTATGCGGCGTCTCCTCCACATCGTCCTACGGAATCAGTTGTGCTGCTTCTTTTATCGACATTCTTTTTTGAGAAGTTAATAACAACACTGATACTAGTGAGTAACACCTAAGTAACTAAAAACTACTTTTTACATTTTTTTGTGTTGTGTGTTGCAATGTCAACAGTTTAACTAGCCGATGCTAACATCCTGGTAAACGCCCCCGACAAACGCTGTATAAATTCAGTAATACTTTCTAA
>NW_007591413.1:0-582 GCF_000523025.1 Cynoglossus semilaevis | reverse complement strand
ATATTGGCTCCATCTGCACCTCTGACGAAGGTCGTCCGTTCTCCTTTGTTAATATCCGTTCAGCCATTTCCATTCATTTTTTTTTGCTGCCAAAGTAAAAAATTAAAAAAGGAAATTATGGCGCTGCCGAGATTTTAAGATGCCACTTCTTGGAGATTAAAAGTTCTTGGGCTGGGATGTTGCCAGTTAATTTTTTAAATGGACTTGCTGTGCCAGGGCCTGTGAGCCAACAAACCATTTCCTTTACTTTAATGAAAAAAAAAGTTATTTAATTTAAAGTTTTCAGTAATGTGATTTAACCTTCCATTTAGTAGCAATTATGAATGTTTTTAATAAAGCATTGATTTTTCTTTTCTTTTGTAACATAATTTATAGATTTTTGTAGTATTTCTGCATTACTTATTCTGTACATATTAGTTGCGCATTGCAAACGTAATGGTACAAAGAAGGTTTCCGGTGCCTTTGAATAGCTCTTAGCAATCAGTAACATCTCAGACTGCCAGACGTTGTTTTGTTGTGCATGTTGCATAGAACTTGTAATGGTATTTTGAGCACATTCAATGGTGAAATGCATAGTTTAAC
>NW_007591412.1:0-582 GCF_000523025.1 Cynoglossus semilaevis | reverse complement strand
CTTTTTGTGGGGTTTTTTTTTTCCCGCTCTTTGTTTTTGTAAATTTAATTTTATATTCTCTTTAAGGGTGCTGTCATCAAACAAGACTCTATCCTCGAGGTGCTGCTGCAGTCACAGGATAGCATCGTGTCAGGTGCAGGGGGACCGATGGGCCCCCTCTGGCGAGAAGGCGGAAGTCGGGAAGCCAGTATGGGATCAACTATTGGGGAGCTGGCTCTTCTTCAGAGGCAGCACAGCCTGCTTCAGGGTGAGCTGCTGAGGCTCCGGGACGCAGAGAACCGATATAAGGACAGTGAAAAGGCCCGGGTCAAGCTGGAGAAGCAAGTGAGACACATGAAGGGCTGTGGTTCCGCCGCAGCAGACTCCCTGCAGCAGGAGGAGCACACTTCAGCAGTGAGTAAGAGCTACAGCCCACACTGGTGCAGAGATACAGGGGTCACTACAAGGAAAACAGTGACAGGATGGTGTTTTTCCTTACTTAATCAGAGAAGGTGACTTTGAGCATGGAGGAATCCAGCATTATGTAACCAACATGGTTTAGATCACGGGTGTCAAACTAATGGCCCGTGGTCCAGAATCCGC
>NW_007591411.1:0-582 GCF_000523025.1 Cynoglossus semilaevis | reverse complement strand
CTAGCTTGTTGGAGTCAACATTTAGTTATATTAGCACAGAGCTAAGTGTGAGACCCATTAGCTATGTGCTAATTGTCTTAGTTGTCGGCACACTGTTACAGTGCACGGCCGGGTTAGCAGTGTTTCAGCTGCGTTAGCATGTTAGCAACATGTTATGGCACTGTGCTAGTGTACTGTATAGTGGACTTTTAGCTCACCACGCTAACACACTCTCCAGTCTGTAACCGGCAGATCTGAGTCTTGAGATTGTCATTACTGTCACCTACTGGAGTCCACCGGTAAATATATATCCAACCACTGGGAGAGATTGTCACGTGTCGGTATGATCTATTTAATTATTTACCGCAAATAGTTTGTCTTTGTTTGTCAGTGCTGCGGTGACAGGCCGAACAATGAAACATTCTTCCACTAAGTGGCAGTAGAAAAAAATGTACAGTAAGTCTCTCGCTATTTCGCGGCTCATCTTTCGTAGATTCACAACTTTGTTGTATATAAAAAATATACTGTATCCCGGATTTGGATCTGCGAGAGATGTCACAGGAATGGGATGATGATACGGTTCGATCGGTGCAATTTTGCAAA
>NW_007591410.1:0-582 GCF_000523025.1 Cynoglossus semilaevis | reverse complement strand
ACGATGCATTATGCCCAAGCGCTCCATCTTAGCGAACTCCTCCTTAGCAATAGCAGGAACAGGTGCGGGAACAGAAAACTGCCGTCATCTGAGCCGAGCAACGACAGCATGTCGTCCATGAGGTCCACCACCGAACCATCGCCGATCCCGGGCAAGGAGAGCAGTTTGTCTGCCCTCCCCGTGGTGGACAGGCTGTACCTCCGGAGTGTGGCGAGGGGGGAGGGTTAGGGGGGTGAAAAGTTATGTGACTATTATTAAGGAGGGAAAAGTTCGACAACGCCACCCTAGGAATTTCACCCAGGGAATTGCTCTGACACAAGGCACAAAGGTTCATGGTTATTGGAGGGCAAGAGACGCGATTCAAATTTTGAAAATACAAATTTTATTTAACATTTGTTTTTAAAAAGTATACTCCATAAAACTCATTTACACAAATAAAAGAGAAACCGAATCAGGGCTGAGGCCGAAGAGGATGGGCAAGGGCTAGTGCAGGGGTAGGATCCACCAAAATAAGGCAAAACTAACTATAATCCCCTGGCACACGTGGCAGACACACTCAGTGAAGAAACCCACTCCCATGGA
>NW_007591409.1:0-582 GCF_000523025.1 Cynoglossus semilaevis | reverse complement strand
GTGTCTTACTTTTATTCACTATTCAACAACAAACTGAAGAATAATATTTATATATATTTAATTATTAACAATATATAATCTCTTGGTCCGCTCCTTCGGTCTATTTCTGGTCAAAAACCTGTCCGTGCGCTAGCTAGCTGCGTGCTAGCTTGATGAGCAGGGTAGCTTGATAATAACAGGTGCAAACCACCAGGTCTACACAGAACATGATGATGTCATACCAAAGATGAGGTCACACAAGGTGCCTTCAGGTACTGTAGGAAACTTGACGATGGGACGATCACTGCAGCTTACATGTTGTACAGATCAGGACGAATAATAAAAATAAAAAAGTTTTTTTGTTTTTTTGTAGTTTCTTTGTACCCCTAGCGCCCTCTGGTGGCACCAACTTTGATAACCACCAGTTTAAGTAATTTTTTTTTATATACTGTAGTAAAAACAATGTGTTAAAAAAAACAAAACAAACAAACAGCCTAAATGTAGAAATGTTCAAATACGCTGGTTTTCAATCTAAATGAACGAGAGTCGACAAAGTAACACGATTCTGACGACGATGAGTTGGTCGTCAGTAATGCCAGAAAG
>NW_007591408.1:0-582 GCF_000523025.1 Cynoglossus semilaevis | reverse complement strand
AAAAAACAAATCAATGTAAGAATCCCAATTAGTAGCCCCCCTTATTAGCTTTGATTTCTTTTTTAATTTCGCGATAATACAAATAGTTTATTTCTAATAAAGTCACGATTCAGCTCAGTCGTTTTAAATAAACCTTCTGTCTGATCATTTTTGTGTTCATCATGGTCGAAATAATCCTACGCAGTGAAGAATCATTTAAAAAATGCTTATGAAGAAGGACAAGTGAATGTTTATGTGCTTTATGAAAGGTTTTCATAGAGAAAAATGTAGATAGAAAATGTAAGATTGGAACAAAAATCTAGAAAGAAAGTGAAAGGTGTTAAATTCCTAGAATAAAACACAAAGTATTTGAATTCCAGACAGCAGCATAGGCGTAAAAAATGATGTCGCTAGAGTCCAGAACATAATTGGACTGCAGGGTTGAAGACTCCACTTCTGTTAAAGATTCAGATCCGTGCCAGACTGAACCAATCTTACTGTTAAAATTCTGCTTTGATACATGAGACTATTGGTTAATTATTTAATATTCAAATAGAAAGTATAAATCCTACTTTGATGACTTTGAAGAAAACAAAAAAAAAA
>NW_007591407.1:0-582 GCF_000523025.1 Cynoglossus semilaevis | reverse complement strand
TGTGATGACTCATGTGGACAAGTGTCCCCTCTGGACACATTGTCCATGGACCAGGGACCAGGGCAGTGCCACATACAGAGACAGACGGTCGTTCAAACTGTTTTTCATTTCCACGTCCGCTCTCTCCCCTGATTATAACCTGGATGTCTGGATGTTATTCCTCCATCAAAGACGGGTCAAACCAATGCCAACTTTCATCGTCCCGCAAATTAAATTTGATCATGTTGTAATATTAATGCAGACCGTTGCGTCCAGGATGACAGGTTGCCATGTTGGCATTCAGAAGAGGAACCGCTGCAGGAGCTGCAGCGTCAGCAGTCCAGCACCTGTCCTGCCTCAGAAAACAAGGCCGTAAATAAAAGTCTCATTATCATTTTCGGAGTTCCCTGCTGAGGACGACTAGTCTTACCCTTTTCTCCCCCTTTCAGTTTTCTTCTGCCAGAATAAAAATCAGAGGGTGTTCTATGACCCGTCTCACTGAGGTCTATTTATTTATTCTCCTCTTGTATCACAGGATTTTCATTTTGTTCGGTTTAACAGTTTGAACAGGGATGGGCAAACTCAGGCTCGGGGGCCAGATGC
>NW_007591406.1:0-582 GCF_000523025.1 Cynoglossus semilaevis | reverse complement strand
TGAATATATGAAATAAAATACACCTGCAATACATCTGCAAAAACAACATGAAAAAATCTACTGTTCAGGTCAAATGTGTCCTGGTCTTTATAATTTGTTTTTCTTTTCCCTCTTGTTACTTTAAAGCGGTCATAAAGTTATTCCGTGGGAGGGGATATGTCACCGATTTAAGCTTAAAAAACAACAACATGTTAGCTGCAGAGCAATTTTGTGTAGTCGAGTGTTTTGTAAATCCTGGCGTTTACAAGACGCAGAGTTCTATAACATGCTTTTCAGACACCTCTCTGAATTTAAACAACCAGGTGCACCGATTTGGTCAAAATGCTTTTCTCTTGTCTCTTTTCACCCTCTTTTGATAAAAGTGTGTCATCTTTTTGCCCAGGCACCTCTTTACCGCAGGGGGGAACTTCAGCCTGTGGGATCTCAGAAAGATTTTCTATTCCAACTGTCACTAAAGAACACAAGGTCTGCACTCCTCACAGTCAGAGGGTTCTCAGTGTTCATCTGATGCCAGCAAGAATAGCCAGTTCCCTCCATTAAGGCAAACACAAAGAGACCACTTAAAGGTAAAAAAAAAAAAAA
>NW_007591405.1:0-582 GCF_000523025.1 Cynoglossus semilaevis | reverse complement strand
TCTGATATGCCGATATTGTCCAAAAACGTCATTTCGATATTAACCTATACCATTGTATGCAGCCGTTTGGCTTAAAGGCAAAAGCTTTGTCAAAATGGCAATACAAATAATAGTGTCACTTTCACTTCAAAATTATTTTTAGGTCACATCGTCTAGGCGAAACCCAGGCGTTGTGTTATTTCGTTTTTATTATCGGAGGAAACAAAAACGATAATGATTCTTATGAATATCACATCCATCTATCCGTCCATTTTCATTCGCTTATCCGTTACCAGGTCGCAGGGGCCTGCAGTCTCCACGACCGCCACCCAAATCACAGGGCCAACCGCCCTGACTGGGACTCGATCTTGCCCACTTCACTTAAAACCCACAATTATGAAAAGCGAAATGTAATCATAACCAGGTCAGTTTAGTAAATGAAATGCAGCTTTGGGTGCAGTTCATTACTCACTGTCACGGTTCACACGCAATGTTAACACAACACCGATTCCCAAAGAGAAATTTTAAAAAAAACCCCCCCCCCCCCCCGTCTCTCTCTCTCTGTTACACTCACGTATCCCTTGTGCACAAACTCTTGCACTG
>NW_007591404.1:0-582 GCF_000523025.1 Cynoglossus semilaevis | reverse complement strand
AATGGTCCTTTTGGCTCCTATTACTGTGGTAAATTCCTTTCTCTATATTTTTATAATATTACCCATACAGTTCAAACACAGTCAGCCTCGTGTTAATGCAGAAACCTGCCTTTAAAGTGAGTTCGTTTCATTATTTATTTCTAAATATTAATAAAAATCTTCACTATCTCTAGATAAGACTAGGATGTTCTCCATATGACGAAGTGGAATTTGAAAAGGAAAAAAATTTAATTAAATGCAGTTAGAATTTCGAAATTTGAATTTAGTACAATTTTGAATCAGTCAAATGTGCTGTGGTTTTGACTGAAACAGGCAAAACAGGACAGAATTGTTCTGCAGAAATGATCAATTAATGTTTTTATAGCAACTTCTTTTCATTTTTCACTTGCAGGAATAAATAATTTTCCACGATAACTTAAGTCAAATCAAATGCTTCAGGAAATGGTGCTAAAATAAAAAAAATAAAATAAATAACAATGTTAACATTGCTATTTCTTGCGGCTTAATTTTTTGGGATTCAGTTGACAACATTGTGTCACTACAAATTGATTTAAGACAATCTCTAATCTCAAAATTATGTTA
>NW_007591403.1:0-582 GCF_000523025.1 Cynoglossus semilaevis | reverse complement strand
CCCCACAGTATGTGTAAATAACAACACGTGCATCTGTTTGTTAGACTGATGAGTGGACCAATGGTGGAATCATTGTTTATACAGTGAGTGTCATTTTCCTCATCCCTCAAAATGAGTGCAAATGTTTAAGCTAATTTAATTTAACCTTTTTTATGAACCAGACAAACAACGTTAAATAACTAAATCACAGCTGGTCTAGTCAGCTAGGTTGCTATCAAGTGTCGGTTCTTACCAGCTTGGTTGGTGGTGATGGTGACCGCTGCGTACTGCCTCATCCTGGGCGCCATCGACGACACGCCGTTCTTGGCTTCAATCTCGAAGGTGTAGTTGGTGTGCGCCAACAGGTCGCCGACGGTCACGGTGGTGTTGTGGAGACCCGTGGCTCTCGGCAGAAAGCGGACGTTACTCCTGCAGGGTTCACAGCGCTGGGCTCCACCGACGCTGTTACGGCAGCGTTTGCAAACAACGGTGAATGTGATGTCCCTGCGCCCGCCGCCGTCCTCTGGCCAAGACCACTCCAGGATAACGGAGGTCTCGTTGATGGAGGAGATCACATTTCGAGGGGCTGACGGTGGACCTGGA
>NW_007591402.1:0-582 GCF_000523025.1 Cynoglossus semilaevis | reverse complement strand
TCCGTTCGGAGGCAGAACCGAAGAGAGACGAAGAAGCCGTGTTCTCCTGAAGCTCCTTCGGCAGTGGGTGGATAAAGCGGAGGAGGGCATCCGGGCCTGGCAGCTCCGCAGGGTCGCTTCGAAAACGACAGAATCCTCGGTTTCCAGGTAAATTTCTTCCACGCTCACGTTTCACCACACGTCGCGTGTCGGATAATGGGCTCGGTGACGTTTCACGTCGTCCATGTATTGCGAACGAGGAGGCGAACGCTTGTAGAGAATTGTTGTGAAAGACAACCGAGAGGAAACGACAGAAGCTGCGGCTGTGTTTCTTATTTTACCGCTTCTTCACTTCAATTACAATAACCGTGGAGACCGCGGTGTTAGAGTCCCACTCGTGTCCACTGTAAAAACTGTGTAAACACAACGCATTATGAAGGTTGGCAGCCGGGATCACCCTGTAAACAGAAACCCTGCCGTGTGCTGTAGCAGGATGTAGGCACACGGAAATTAAACAGAAATGACAGTTTAATATAAACAAACAATTAGCTCCAGTGTAGAAAACCTCTCACTGTAAAATGTGTCATTTAACAGATGTAAAGT
>NW_007591401.1:0-582 GCF_000523025.1 Cynoglossus semilaevis | reverse complement strand
GCCGAGCTCCTCTGGTGTGGTTGGTGGTGGGAAGTGACCTGGGGAAGACGGACGGACGGGTGGAAATTTAGATTGTTCCGTTGTGGCAATATTTAGACGGGTAGATCCAAAGATACAAATTGAGTGCAAAACAAAAGTGACCTTGTTCATTGGGCTGGAAGTCCACGGTTTCCACAACGACAAAATCGTGCCAGTCAATCTGAGCATAGGCCACCCTCTCCTTCTCTCGTTCCTCCTCTTCCTTCTTTCGTTCACGCTCCTGGTACTTTGCCCACTCCACTCGGTATCGTACCTGGTGGTGAAATATCGTGATTAATGAATTGACGATATTAACTTTTTGCCAATATCCGATATGGTACAAACACTTAATTTCCGATTCCGATCCCAAATGGATACCGTTATACCCGACCCAGCTGCAAAATGAGCTGCAATGCTACCATCTAGTGGTTTTTTCTTTCATATACAGTCGTTTTTTCGCAAGAATAATTTTTAGGCTACATCATTTGGCGAAACCCAGGCATCGCATTATGGGGTTTTCATTATTTGTGAAAAAAACGATAACAGATATTACATAATTATGCT
>NW_007591400.1:0-582 GCF_000523025.1 Cynoglossus semilaevis | reverse complement strand
GCTATCGTAACACTGACCCTCATTTTGCAACATTTGTCACATTTTTGAGACAAAATGAGAGAGAGAGGAGAAAAAACTGCTTATTAAAATGAACAGATAACTCGCCGATTGTGTAGCGTTGATTTTTATTCTGTGATTTTTTTTTTATTTTGCAGTTGGGTGAACAACTTTGGTCATGAGGGTCTTGGTCTTCTGCTGGACTCTCTGGAGAAGCTGTTGGACAAGAAGCAGTAAGTCTGACGTGTTTTCATCTCAGTGACATCTTTATGTTATCTGTTGTTGGGATTAACCGGAATTGTTTTGTTGTTCTTCACAGTCAGGAGACAATTGACAAGAGGAACCAGCACAAACTAATCCAGTGTTTAAAGGCCTTTATGAATAACAAGGTTTGTATGAATAAAGAAATGACCATTACCAATAACTAAAAGTCACAAGGTATTTAAAATCAATTTAAAAAAAAAAAAAACTAGGCCAGTTATTTTACATTAAATGTAGGTAAACAACAAAAATATACCATATATCTAATGACTCTTAGTTAATTGCAATCATTTCCCAATGATCATTTTAAGATTTACTTTTTCT
>NW_007591399.1:0-582 GCF_000523025.1 Cynoglossus semilaevis | reverse complement strand
CCACGGGCCGTATGTTTGACACCGACAACGCTGTATTTTTCTCCACATTGTTCACAACAAAACAGGCTGAAAGACTAGAACCTTGTGGTCACGAGTTGATGTCATGAATCATCCGCACAATTTGTTCAACGTCTGACAAAGCTACAGGACGCAGACAGGACAGGACACCTATTGTCTACTATATTACAGTGTACTGCGTTTCACTGTAAATGTTAACCAGCTGATCCTGATCAGATAAATCATCTGTTCCTGTGTGAGAGTCCGTGCTCCTGGTAATTGGACAGGATGTTGTTGTTGGAGAACAGAGGAGGAGAAAGTGATGAGCACAGCAGATTTTAGAGGCGATACATCATGTGTGGGTCCTGATGTCTAATAAGCCTTCGTAAGCATGTTTTCCTTCTCATGTTAGCTTTGCCACAAATGATGTGTGTGTGTGCAAATAAACACACGCAGAATGTCGTTTTTTGGCGTTACTGTTGTGCAGTGTAGTCGACGGACACAGCAACCCAACCTGGGGTTTGGGGACCAGATACAATCTACCCTGGGATCATGTTCACCCATCACCTTGGTCAGCAGGGGGCA
>NW_007591398.1:0-583 GCF_000523025.1 Cynoglossus semilaevis | reverse complement strand
ATTGCTGATGTGGCCCCCTGGTGGAAAATAAGTTTGACACCCGTTGCTCTACTGAAACAATGTCATTTCAGCCAAAAGCGTAGGCTGCAGCCGTCTTGGTTGAACAGAAGTCTAGAAAGAATCCACACAGTACAGAAAGCCTCTTCACAGATCATTGTATCACACTGTGTTGATGTGCTCTCTGACGTTCAGCTGCACGTCATATATACTGTGTGCAGGAAGACGGATGAATTATTAAAACGTTCTGTTCCCACACTAGCAGAATTTCAGTTTGTTACTTCTTCAAACAGTAGACGTCATTATCCACAAGAAAACAACTTCTTGGAGAGTATGAACTCAGTGTGCGACACAAACGCTGCTAAAAAACAAATGGGTTGTGTCCCAGTTAGTGGGCTGCAGCAAAATGTAGCTGTTAAAGTGTTTAATCCTTTCTTAAAGGCTAACTATCTCCCTACTAACTTGCAGAGACTACATTTTTGGCCGATTCTGTTAAATATCTTAAATCAGGGGTGTCAAACTCATCATCGAGAGGACCACATCAACAATAACTTTATATTAATCAGGTTAAGAAACTCTGCTGCAT
>NW_007591397.1:0-583 GCF_000523025.1 Cynoglossus semilaevis | reverse complement strand
TCTCTCTCTCTCTCTTTCTTCTTTATATTATCTTTTAGAGACGGACACATTTCCTGTTGCCCCCCCGACTGTGGATTGCGTCATAGCTGAGATAAATGAGGTGCAGGAAAAGGGCAGAACTCCCTTGAGACCCAGGGTGGAGGCACTTCATTTTCTGTCCTGCAATTTTTTCTTTATTTATAAAACAAACACAGCAGGTGGATATGTAGCATGACATCGACCAACGTACGGTTAGTTTTACTGGATACAGTTTGGTTCATTATGAAATAGTCAGTACGTTGTTAATGATTTTAAATTGTTGAGTTTTGCTCTGTTACTTTTTTAAATTTAGATTTCTTTTTATTATAGCCTGAGACAAGATGTCCAAGTTGACAGTTTTTTAGGTTTTTGTTGGTCACATGGCCACGCCCACTTACAGTATGGTCAAATGACAACATGATAAAGGTTCAAAATCGGGCCTTTTACACAAATGTTGACTGAATGGTCAATAAATTTGCCTGCGTTAACGTCAGAGCGATGTGCGTCAGCGTGGGGCTTTATTGTCCACAAGAGTCAAAGTGACTTTTTCTAAAGGATAAAATCT
>NW_007591396.1:0-583 GCF_000523025.1 Cynoglossus semilaevis | reverse complement strand
TGGAACTTGACTTTGATGCAACTCAACCTTTCAACCACCAGGTGTACCAAAGAGACACAACTGCACATTTATCACTAAAAAAGCCCTAACGATATGAGGAAAAAGTTGTAAATGTATGAGAATAAAGTCAGAAATATAAGGTAATACATTTAAAACATAACGAAAATAAGGCGATATGTTTAAGGGAATAAATGAATGAAAGAACACCTAGCGCTACATAGAATTGTTAAAACATGAGAGAAGTAGAACATTAACGTTAACTAATTAGGAAATGCTTAAACGTTTTGCTAAACACATCACATTGTCATCGGCATACGGTCGCAAGGCTGTGCAGGATCTTTCTTTTTTTCAAAGGAAGAACGACACGTAGGAAATAGCTGGAGAATGAAAGATTTTTGTCAAAATTGAAAAGCAATTGTTTCTGAAGAGAAATGATTCCCACCATTGTGCAGGAATGAAAGAAACCTTGCGGTACAGCAAATCAGTGAAGAGATGGACGAACACTACACCCACAGTATACAGCTCTTATGTTATAGAAAAAATAAACTAAACATTTTACAAAATAAAATTTTTAATAGCCTTT
>NW_007591395.1:0-583 GCF_000523025.1 Cynoglossus semilaevis | reverse complement strand
AAAGTTGAATTCTGGGATTTTTTTTTTCCTAGAGTGTTGGACTCTCTTGGAAACAGATCTGATCCACGTTGAGTGATGGTGTTGGACGTGTTCCGCGGTGAAAAATGTTTGGCGGGAAAAATTGTTCGACAGTTTTTAGCAGGCTAACGCGGAGTCTATCTCTGTTTTTTTTTTCGGTATGGATGAAAGTCGGAAACACGGAGCGTGTGAGAGTTCGTGTCATTTACGCTGCGGATTTTATGTATAATTAGGGCGGAATCATCTGCGTAGAGTGATCATAGCGCCAACATAACTGAGCAGGGAGAAACAAAGACTCGGACGTACATTTTGCGTTCCAGTATTCTGTGTCGTCGGTCCCGCCCTTCCCGTCGACCTGGGGGGCAGAGGGAGTCGTTTCCACCTCTCTCCAGTAGTTGTCGTAGTTGTCTGTCACGAAGGCGTTGGGTTCCATCTCGTCCGGTTTCCAGAGGTCGTCGTAAATAACAGGCGCTGGCGTGGAAGGTTCCGTCTTCCAAAGGTCGTCGTCATGGGCGTCGGGCGGCGGTGTGGACGACGGCGCCCTCTCCCTCGCTTTCCAGTAATC
>NW_007591394.1:0-583 GCF_000523025.1 Cynoglossus semilaevis | reverse complement strand
GCATGCCATTTGAGTAATTCTCCGCGATCACAACGTGTAGAAGTGAAATGTGTGAAACTGTTCTATAATGTTTGCAGAACTTTTATTGATGGACTTGAGCCTAACTTGTTCGGTGGGTTTACAACAATAATGAGAAGAGTCCCAAACGGGCCAATGCGTAAGATGAAACATGTTGAGAGAATCAAATCCATTGGAAGCCAACCACAGGGTTAGGCTTAGCATTTCCAATGGCAGAAATACATGGAAGCGCAACAAATCCATCACAAGTTGATTTATATGAGGAGAAAAGATGCCAGTTGAGGCTAAATAGGTAAACAGGGATATACACCCTGTGGTGGGTCTGCCTCAGCAGAGAGTGTAATTAGTTTAAAAGGCCAAAACATTTCATATACACAATGCTTTGTCTCTAACATTGACTGGTGGTCTGGTGCAACATGTAACATCTTTCCTCTTGTTCTGTATATTTTGTGATTTCTGCATTAGGTAATTTATAGTCACAATATTCTGGTAGACTACGATTCTCACTCTAAACTCCTTTTAGCATTTTGTACCAACGCAGCGTCCTCACAACGGGTTTGCATCT
>NW_007591393.1:0-583 GCF_000523025.1 Cynoglossus semilaevis | reverse complement strand
GCCTCTGTGGGACGCCGTCATTGACCTGATAGTGTGAGTTTTGGCAAACACACCGTGGTGTTACAGTTGTGAAATGAAATATTCTCATATTTTGTTGTATTGATATAAAAATTCAAAATCGTGTATAAAGTATTTGTAGGATGAGTTGTTGTTTTGATATTACTTCTCCTGTATTTTGTACTTTTGTGTCATAAAAACTAAACACTACACAAAAAATTAATGTTTCTCTTCCTCCTCACAGGAGCCACGCCCGAGGGATGGACAACAAAGACTTCTGGGTAATCTACTACGAACACCTAGAGATGGTTGCTGGGCTGGCAGGTAAATATTTAGACTGGTTTAAAATGTCATCACTTACTGATAGTAAAATCTGTACAGTACAAGAATGTACTGACTACTGATGATGATGATGATGTCAAGGTGTTTTCCGCCTGTATATTGACGAGACGAAATATATCGCGCTACGATCGTAGCATTGATATTTTGTTGCACCTTCTACTTTGACCTAAGAACTGACAGTTTTGCGAGAGAAGATTAAAACTGTGGTTTTTGCTCCTCTCAGAAAAGGAGTTACGAGAGGACG
>NW_007591392.1:0-583 GCF_000523025.1 Cynoglossus semilaevis | reverse complement strand
CTCTATTGAAGATATTTTAAATGAGGGGTTAAGTTCATTCTTGATGTTTCACCCGTTGCCAGTTCTTTGTAGTGCTCAAAGTGCCCTCTGCTGGAGGAAACCATGAAATTCCCAAAAGTCCAAACTTTTCCTTAAATGTAAATAATCAGCTTCAGTTGAAATCAGTTCCTATTGTGTTGGTCATTGGTCGTCCACCAAGATGGCGTCAAACTCTCAGCACAGATGGATTCTACCTACTTGGTTTGAGCATTCAGGGAATTCAGTGTGATTTCCAGGAGTTAGGAATTCCATTTTTAATGTTGTTGTTAAAAAAATCAAGTCTTTCATTACAGTTTGGTGTGTCGGCAAACCCTGGTTGTTTCTATGTTTCATTCAGATGTAAATGGAACAAGTAAATAATTCAATAAAGATTGTGAAATAAGGTCCAATCACAGATGAATAAGTCAGTCGGCCTGGAAGAGTAAATCTAACCTGCTGGACATGACGGCTTGACCTGTGGTCCCCAGACACTGATCGTGGTGCTTTCTCCTCCTAGCCACAGTAATGAGATACTGGCCAATTGATCACACACACACACACACAC
>NW_007591391.1:0-583 GCF_000523025.1 Cynoglossus semilaevis | reverse complement strand
TTTAAATATTAATGTCAACACTTCTGTCTTGGAGGGAACCTAAAAATGTACACTTGATAAATAAGGTTAATATAAGGTCCTACTGGAGTCTGGAGGTTATAAATAAATAAATAAGTGGCTGTAAACTGAAGTGATGAATTCACTGGATTCATCTCTACACGACCCGCACCATAAATAATGGATTCCTCCTGAGAAACTACTCGAGAGGATCTGCAAGAGCAGGAGTAAGAGTGTGGTTAGTGGGCTGAGAATCTCATCTCATCCGAAAGTGCAGGTCTCTGCCATGCTAATGAGAAAGAAGAGAAAGAGAGAAAGAGAGAGATGTGGACGGAGGAGGAAGGGAGTTGGAATCAACCACGGTCTGACATTTACTCAGTGGTAGAAAGTACCAAGTGAGAAATCAATGCTACATGTTTTTAATGCGTCAAAGCAGAAGACGCCAGGAAAGCTGGGAAATGATGGACAAGTTACGGGTGGCTAAAATGGTGAGATAAAAAGAGAGCGGGTGGAAGAGCCAGTTGCCTGGTGACGGAGACAGAAGTCAAGGAAGGAGAGAGAAGGTGAAGAAGGAGAAGAGGAGGAA
>NW_007591390.1:0-583 GCF_000523025.1 Cynoglossus semilaevis | reverse complement strand
GTACCTGAAGATTTTTAAAGTCACTTATAAACACAGCTGTGTGTGTCCATATATGTGTGTGTGTGTGTGTGTGTGTGTGTGTAGAGTCCAGTTTCAGTCGGCCTCAGGGTGTATCCGTGCGTGTGTGTATGTGTTTGTGCATGTGTGTGCGTGTGTCTCAGCAGTGACACAATCATCTGTGTTGTTTTTACAAGATGAGATTGACGACGTCGGCAGCAACAGAGACGATATTTAAAAGAAACGAAACTCTTTGACTTGTCTGACGCTGACTGAAAGACACGCACACAAGAACCAGTGGAGAGCACATCAAGAGAGTTAAAGTTACCAGTATACCTAAGGGTTAGACCATAGCTAAAGGTTGGCCAAAAAGGTCACATGAGTGTAAGATTATAGACGTTGACCTGACAGTTAAAGGTCAGGGTGTATAAACATTTCACTAAAGAATAAGAAAATACAGTGGACACCATCTTAATACAGCACTCTGACGATTGAGTTTAAAAATAACTAAAAACCAGTAACTCGTTCCAGCCTCCCAGAAATATTCTATTAATTTTTTCCCCATTTAAACATCAAAAACATAGAT
>NW_007591389.1:0-583 GCF_000523025.1 Cynoglossus semilaevis | reverse complement strand
GAACCAGAGAAGAACCAGAGAAGAACCCACAGTACCTCCGCTCTCTCGATGATCAGTTCTCCGTTCCTCAGGACGGTGAATTTCCCTGGAACGTGGGCCACGCCGGAGCCGTCCTTCTCCCATGAGACCCTGGGTTCTGGTGATCCCTGAGCGGCGCACGGCAGCAGAGCCTGAAATCCCTGGACGACCGACACGTCCGTCTGTGTCGGAGCGATCGTGGGTGGAACTGACGGAGGAAGAACCCATCAGTCAGTGGGACGTCCGGGAGGTCACCGACAAAAAAAAAAAACATCACTCACTGTGAATGACCAGCCGCAGGTCCTGACTGGCTCGGCCGGCGAGGTTTTTGGCCGTGCACGTGTACAGACCGGCGTCGCTGCGCTGCGTGGACGTTATGGTCAAGGTTCCGTTAGAAAAGACGTGCACGTGAGCGCCCTCCGCCACTGGCCTCCTCTCCCTGTGCCACGTCACCTCGGGCTGCGGCTGCCCGTCCGCCCCGCAGTCCAGACTCACGGGCTGGCCTAGCACTGCTGTGTGCTCAACACGAGGCACGCTCAGCACCGGAGGAACTGGAGAAACGGGA
>NW_007591388.1:0-583 GCF_000523025.1 Cynoglossus semilaevis | reverse complement strand
CATGTGAGGTCACGAGAGGTCAAGGTGAAGTCCACCTCCAACTGGGCCCAGGACCATGAATAGAAAACGACTGTTGTCTCAGTGAAACTACTACAGGAAAACTCACCGCTGTTAGCAAAGGTCAAGAGAAGGGCGTCGACCCCTGTGCCGACAGTTTCATCACCCAATGACCTTTTCACAACACTTACGTAATTACGACACGTGCTCCGAGGACGAACGTACGATATGTGCGTCACCGCCGTTTCACCGCAACCTTTGTTACAATTTTTTTTTTCTTCCCTCTTCCATCGGTGACTAATACCGTGTGACAGAGTCTGTGTCGGAGCGCTGACGGGTCTGCGTGACCGGGTACAGTGGGTACAGTCAGCGGCCCGGCCCGGCCCTCGCCCCGTCCTTTTGTGTGCGTTGTCTAAGTGTCAGAGAAGTGGCAGTCTGTCGACTCGGCTTTTCTCTGCCGTCCTCGGAACGACGGCCGCGGCGGCCAGAAGTGTGACACCCAGACCACACACACCCTTAATAATGACTGACAGCACTAAGGGCTGAAATCAGCGTGCACTTCTACTGCTCTCTCTCTCTCTCTCTC
>NW_007591387.1:0-583 GCF_000523025.1 Cynoglossus semilaevis | reverse complement strand
CGTGAGTGTCCGATATGAATTTTTTTTTGCTAATATCCGATACGCCGATAATTGTCCAAACACTTAATTTCCGATTCTGATATCGATACCAATATAGGAAGTCGTTTAAACGACTCAGTACAGCACAAGCGATTCCAGCAAATTTGCCAAAACCCGGGGCATAGCATTGTCGGGGTTTTCATTATCGGAGATAAAACCGATAACGATTCTTACAGATATTACATAATCATGCCAATATCGGGCCGGTAATATCGATCAGCCGATATTATCGGACATCTCTAGTTTTGTTAGACTTAAAGACGTACCGTATGTTTGTAACAAAAAATGCCGCTCGACCGATGTAGCGCTAACCCTTTTGTCGTACCACCAGTTGATCGCCGCATTCAAAGTCCTTTCATTCTTTGGTTTTTTCACCGTAATATTAATATTACGTCTTCAATTCGGAAGATGTCAAGTGGGTGGTATAATATTGGATATTTATTATTATTATTTATTCATAATAAATGAAATAATAATAATTTTACAAAAAAAAAAAAACATGAACACGGAGTGTTTGTGAATTTTCAAAATTCATCAAGTGGGC
>NW_007591386.1:0-583 GCF_000523025.1 Cynoglossus semilaevis | reverse complement strand
GTGTGTGTGTGTGTGTGTGGGCTGTGTTTGTCATACGGCTGTGGACTGATGGGATAATGGTGCAGCATGTGCCGTGTTTGCACTTGTTTTTGTGTATGGTGTGTGTGTGTGTTGGCCTGATGGACACATCACAGCTCCCGTAACTAAAAATATCGTCCCTCCTCCGGTGCCCTGCCCCTTATTTTGTTCATGTCTTTATCGTCTCTTAGAACTGATTGACTTCCTCTTTCTCGGTGCCTTTGCCGTGCGCCCACAGTCAGTCGTGTTGTTTGGAGAGCGCAGTGATAACAGTTGAGCGACTGATAATTTACAAAGCAAACATTTATCCTCCAACAGTTGAAGACGACGATCTGCTGCGGTCTGACTCTGAGACCCAGGTTCAGGAACTGCCACATGGGAGAGACGTGATAAATCTGCCCCTTTCCCTCGTGTGGATCTGCCCCCGGGGGCCGACTCACAGCTGTCTTTGGCCAAAAAAACCTTTACAAGAATGTGTCCTGGGGTTGTAATTAAAACCTCAACAGGACGCTCTCAGGTACAGAGTCGTCTGAACGTAGTCACCGCGTAGACCAGTACACAGACT
>NW_007591385.1:0-584 GCF_000523025.1 Cynoglossus semilaevis | reverse complement strand
TCCTTTTCTGAATATTCACCTTTATTTTATTTCTATGAAACATATTGGTAGAAATGTTGTAGTCCGTCTGTTGGGGTTGAAACCACTCCCCTTTTTAAAAACTTATCCAGCCCACTTTTTAAACTATTCTGTCAATGAGTATGCACTAGACCAGGGGTTGTGAACCTATGGCTGGAGGGCCAGATGTGGTTCTTTTGTTGACTACATCTGTCTCTCAGATAAGTCTCAGCTGACATTTCTTAACACAATAAGTCAGAAATAATTTCACTGATATTCAAGTCACATTACAGAAATCATAGAGTTAAAATAATCTTAAAAAATAAATCTTTGTGTATTTGTGGAGGCAGAGTACTCTCTTTGTAGTAAAATCATCAGCTTGGTACGTTATCAATAAAAGTACAGTTACTGATCAAATTAATTAATGACGAACCTTCAACATGAACCTCATCAAAACCATGAAGTACCAGAAGTCACATTAATGGTACAAAGTATTTGATGTATTAGATAGTATAACGATATTCATTTTTAAAATAACTTTAATAACTTTTGTAATTCTTCAGAGACTTTTTATACAATAAAACGAT
>NW_007591384.1:0-584 GCF_000523025.1 Cynoglossus semilaevis | reverse complement strand
ATATCAAATTTAAGTTCTCATGTGTTTCTAATATGAAGCGTTCCATATTAAAAAAAAATCTACATTACATATCTGGAGAGAAGGGAAAACATGCGCTCAACTGCCATCAATTTTTTTTTTTTTTTAATAAATATTACATTTGCCCCCGTGACTTCATCCCAGTTTTTTTTTTAATTTGGCCCACTGTGAATTTCAGTATGACACCGCTGCCGTAAGTGTTGATTAAACCCAATGACAACCATTCCTGATGCTGCAAACAAGAGGAGACGGTTGCTATTGTCACAGTCTTTAGTTTTCGGGTCAAGAGTGTTTGTGTAGTCTGTGGCATATATGAAAAAAAATGACACTAAGGGCTGCTCTGTGTTTCTGTTACCTTAGCTCCTCCACTGGTGCTCCCAGTGCTGCCTCCTGTGTTGCCACTGACAGCTCCTGTAAACCTGGCCTCCAGGAGCTCCTGTCTCCTGGGGTCCAGGCTGTGCAACTCATCCATGGGGCCTTGACGTGATGAAGCAGAGGAAGGGTATTATTTCTCATTTAGTGATAACTCGTAATTAGGAGCGGCAAGAAAAAAAAAAAAAAAAAAA
>NW_007591383.1:0-584 GCF_000523025.1 Cynoglossus semilaevis | reverse complement strand
AATTCATATTTTTCACATTTACATTTTTAACTAAATGAATCTAAAAACATACAACTCGAAAGGTTGAGTGACTCAACAACGACATCACGCTAACGATGGTTATGTTTGGCGGAATATATAATATACCGTGAGATCAAAAAACTTGACTTACCATCATTATGCGACGCCTCGGGGATGTTGGTGGAGCTGACATTGTTGCCTGAGGTTTCGTTAACGTCGACCACAGGCACAGAGACGAAGCTACCGGTGGATCCCGATTTCTTGCTCGGTGCTGACGGAGCTGCGATGTCGGTCAGCGAAACTCTGCCAGGAGCTGGACCCTTACGATCCTGATTCTGTTTATCCTTTTCCACTGGAGAAAGTGAAAGGTTTTAAAGACTGGACCTGAGGACAGCACAGACGCTGCAAACAATAGCAATTCAGTCACTGTAAAGAAGAGAGATTGAGGCTACATCCACACTACTCTGGTTTTATTATCTGTCGTTTTTTTTGTCTGTCTACTACATTCACACATTAACACCAACTTACAGCTGTTATATTGTATACTTTAGACTTCACTGACTTCAATTAGAATCTTGTCTGCT
>NW_007591382.1:0-584 GCF_000523025.1 Cynoglossus semilaevis | reverse complement strand
AGTAAAACTGAAGGACATTTTTTCACAAAATTGTCTTTTCGTCCACTCCACTCGCCAACTAGTTTTCGTACAAAATTTGTATTAACCTGATACAGCTGAGTAATGGAACAGTGCTTTCATAAGAAACTAATAGGAGATTGTGACGTTACAATCAGTGTGTCACATATGTACTTATTTATTTATTTACATAACATATTTCTCAAACATACTCACAAGTTCTGTTGTATTCACCAAAGTCCGATTTGTTTTTACAGGTACGGTCCTGGTTGAAAACATGCAGATAAAAGGTAGAACTCAAGCTCCAGACAAAACCATCTCACTGACGCTGCAAAGAAACTACGACTACTGGGTGATCTTAGAACCAGTGCGACAGAGGCTCTACCTGAACAGCACTGGACGAGTTCTGGACAGAGATGTGAGTACCTGACTGGAATGGTGGTCTGCAGTATGAGACTCAGTGAGTCTGTGATTAATCCTTCGTTTAGAGGTGCGGTTAAATAAGAAAATTGAAAACAGTTTTTCCAGTCTGCCAATATCTGATGTCAGACATATTTAAAAGAAAATGAACTAAACATATCACCAAA
>NW_007591381.1:0-584 GCF_000523025.1 Cynoglossus semilaevis | reverse complement strand
TAATTTTATTTATTTATTAATTTGTGGTTAAAAACAATTTATTAAATATTACCTTTTCACTGCTACAGATGAAGACTGTCTCTCTGATCGAAATGACGGCAAAAGTTGTGGAAATTCTCAAAAGAGAAAGAAAAGGAGACACAGGTGAGTTTGAAAATCACTTCCACACTTCGATTATTAGGATTTATTTTGGGTTTCACTTTAAATATTAAAAAAAAAACAAACAGAAATTTTGATATTCAACACACGAGGAGTGAATCAATCGTTTACATTGTACCAGGTATATATGAGTTAGACAATATTTAAACCTCATCAAAAGTTTCTATGAAAATAGACACTTTTTATTTAAGGTACATAAATATGTTTTTCAAGAATTAAAATATTTTTAAATTACGAAATGTTTTTACCAAATGCAGTAATTTTAAATGGAAAGGAATAAATAAAAAAAATCACAAAATAATATATATACAAAATAACATATATCCTTTTGCTTTTAAAATTAAAATTCAACGAGGTTAAAATCACAAATATTTCATAACGTGATTAGATCGTGCTTCCAATTGTGAGAGGCAGGAAGATCAATA
>NW_007591380.1:0-584 GCF_000523025.1 Cynoglossus semilaevis | reverse complement strand
CTTCTTCTTCTTCTTCTCTGACTCTTACTTTACCAGACTTTTTTTTTTCTTTTTCTGACGCACTCTCCCTCTCAGCTGCTGATTGGCTCACGCAGATTGTGTGATGGACTCTCTGGTGACTCAACAGAAAAGCAGAGGGACCACATTATACAGCATTATACATGTTAAACACTTGATATTTAATGGATGTCTTCTCTTCTGTGTCAACTTTCATTTCTCACACATCAGGAAACAACACTCCCGTTTAGGGAAATGTACGTTCCAAATATATATGTTAATGATCAGTTTAAAATTCATGGCGTAAACGTTGTCAAATCATAGACGATGTATAAGAACTGGAAGAAGCCACCGTGATGTGAATTTTGAAAGGTCGGCAGGAAGTCATACGTTCTGACAAACCTTTTGTCTTAAAGATGTTTTCATCTCTGTTGAAAAAGTCCAAGGAATTGAAGAAAGCGCAGCGTGTCAACTTTTCTGGAAAAGTGTTTTGTAGCCAGTCAGTGTTCAGCAAAGTGTATTGATATAAATAGCATAAGAAGGAAAATAAGATCAAAATCTGCCCCACAAAATGAAACCAAAAAAAA
>NW_007591379.1:0-584 GCF_000523025.1 Cynoglossus semilaevis | reverse complement strand
GCGGCGGTCCAAACTGCTTAAAATGAAACGGAAGACGAAGAGCGTGCAGATGTAAGGCCATGTCTCAGGCTGCATAAATTCACCGTTTCTGCTTTCAATAATAGCAGCAGTTCTTCGTAATTCAAACGGAGGCTAGAATAAGTGGCAAAAACTTTAAAAAATCCACGCTTGCGTGACTAAGGAATTTGGAATAAATTACCGTGTCAGAGTCAAACTATCCAAACTGGAAAAATTGTCTCAACCCTCGACAATTACCCATCAATTTGTCTGCTCTCTGGGCATAAACTCGCCTCCGCGCTGTGGCGTCGGCCGTTAATTAGATGTAAATACGAGTGAGGCAGGAAAATCAGATGGAGTCGGAGTTTTCCGAATTGTTGCACATCCAGGATCGGGTTCAGGAATAAAGAGTTTCTGACTGTGTGAGGCGTCATTCAGTCGAACGATTGCATCAGATTAAATATGAATGTCTTAAGAGTTTCTTTTTTTATCTCCCCTTCAGCTCAACCCAGTCCTTGATTAACCCCTGAACAAGTTAGGATTTTATAACCAAACAATTATTAATAATTATTCCACTTGAGTTACTC
>NW_007591378.1:0-584 GCF_000523025.1 Cynoglossus semilaevis | reverse complement strand
GTTTGTACAGATAATAATATACATGTTCTCATCAAGTTCTCAATAGTATTTTAAGGGAGGGGGGGGGGCATGATGGAAATAATGGAGGACCACTGATATAACCCAGCACCAAAGTGAGCAGGGGGCAGCTAGCTGAACCTGAGGAGCAGTATGTGGGGACGGTGCCATGCTCAGTGGTAACTTGGCAGCTTGTGCACTTGAACCACAAATCTTCCGGACCTAAGTCTGGGCCACCGATCTCCCCCGCCCCTTATTTTTAAAAAAATATGTAAGTATACATGTCCAAGCTGTTCTGCTAACCTGAGATCAAATATATATATATATAATGACCTGAACCAGTCTGCACAGGTCCCCCAGACCGGGGGTTCGGGACCCCTGTTTTAGGGGTACCTTACGACATACAAACCTTTGTGCTGCAACATCCCCTGGCAAGTGGGAGATCCCTGAACCTCTGAGACTCTCTCCTTATCTGGGATGGGCTGTTGCCCATACCTACAAAGAAGAAGAAAAAAGGCAAATTAACAGATTTTCATTTATCTATAGACATATTGTTAATACAATTATGTGCCAACAAAGATTTATGA
>NW_007591377.1:0-584 GCF_000523025.1 Cynoglossus semilaevis | reverse complement strand
AAAAAAATGTACACATACAAATTGTCTGGAATACCTTAGGATAGTCTAAGGGCAAATTACAATAAAAAAGAATAATATGACAACGATAATGAAAAACTGTTCAACAGAGGAACATTTCATCCCTTGTTAGTCAGGTTTTTTATGTTCTGTCAAGGTGGAATCACAGACAGATATGACTGTGATACAGATGATAAGAGGAAATAAGCAAACCACAGAGGCATATGCAGCAGAGGATTGTGACAGATTCACCTAAAGGAGGCTTTTTAACTGCAGGCAGAAACTGTGAGCTGTTTCCAGTACAGACGTCACGCCAACCCTAGGTTTCCATTATTAATTAGAGCTGCTGTGCAGCACATAGTCACAGAGGGAGGAGGACATTTGAAACAGTCGGAGGCAGAGAAATTAGGACCACAGTAAACATGTCAGGGTGAACACTAACTGGGCTGCCCATCTGTTCAGTCATTGGGAAGTTGCACAGTTTGTTAGGTAGACAGAGAAGGGATGAAAACTTGATTAAACATGGGCTCATTGCATGTTTTAGATGATGTTTGAAGCCGATGTCAAACATTTAGTGACAAAATTAT
>NW_007591376.1:0-584 GCF_000523025.1 Cynoglossus semilaevis | reverse complement strand
ATTTAACAGGCACGCATGTTGTTCCAAAGTGCATGCTGGGGTTGATTTTTGGTTTTGAACCACTGGTCAATTAAGTCACGTAAATTGCACCTTGTGTGACGAAAATGAGAATGAACCAAATTCTGGTGTTCAACAATGCAGTGCATTGCAGTTTTTTGAGATCATGCAAAATGTATCCAGTTTACAGAAATTTACAGTATGTTGTCTATTAAGACTGGATGGGAGGTAAACAATGACATTCAACTGATATCTTCAAAAAGAGGCTAAAATTAAGAACTGAGTGCTACAGCATTTCGACAGGGAAAAAGTAGACAAAAAAAGGTGCTCTGGTCTAGGTGTTAGCTGAACATGGAAGAGTCTATGGCTGAACACATCTCAGGAGAAAGGGGAGGGTGCTTTATTTAATACCAATGTCCTCTTCTGATGGAAAGAGGAAATGAAGAAGGGATTCACAATACAGCTAAATGCAGAGAACAGGCAGAGGCCACACCACACAGCAGCAGATGATCATTAGCTACACAATGGGGGGGGAGGGAAACACAAAGATCTGATAAATACAGAATGTAGAGCCAGCCTCCATACTA
>NW_007591375.1:0-584 GCF_000523025.1 Cynoglossus semilaevis | reverse complement strand
CACACACTGCAGTCAGTACAGTAACTTTATACACTGGCTCAGCATGGCAAGTGTGTAAATATGTGTTTTTATTTGCATAGCTGCCTGTATTAGAGCATGAGGTCATTTAGTTTAGTTAGGAGATTGTAGTCATTTTTATCCGTCTTCCTCTTCATCACCCTCCTCCTCCTCACCTCCGCTCCCCCTCTCCTCCTGTCTGTCCAGTAACAGTGTCACATAAAGTCCACTCTTTATTGATGGTGTCGGTGCCAGATGGCAGATTTATGGAAGATGAAAGCGAGGGTTGGACACTGGGTGGGGAGACTAATCAGATTTCCAGTCCTGTTTGGAGCTAAAGTTTCCCTCTTCCTTAACACTTTCCCTGCTCTGTGGAGAATCAACCTAAACAGAGCTGCAAACAGGAAATCACAGACACGTTGTGTTTGTGCGAGGAGTGGAATTTGAGGGAGATAAAGTTTCTGCTCTTAGTTCAAATATTTTGATGCTGTTATAACTGAGTTTTTGGCTGACTTTTTGTTCTGTGAAGGTGTTTTTAACAGCGTGTTGTTCAGCTTGTCTTATATTATGGCTACGTTTTCTTTAGC
>NW_007591374.1:0-584 GCF_000523025.1 Cynoglossus semilaevis | reverse complement strand
TTAAAATTCAGCTGTTTTAAAAAAAAACCTCCCCAAACTTTAAAAAACGCAGTTTTGAAAAAAGGAGTCTCTGCGGACTTTGAGTCGTTATGACCTTGAGTTCAGATCAGAAAGAAAATGGCTTCACAGGAAATTGCGTCTTCAACGTCGTAACGGCGGTTTCTGATGCTAACGAGATCATTTATCGCGTTTGAAAGACAGTTTACGCAAAAGTTTAAAAAAAGCCAACGAGATACTTCAACGAGCGAACCGGACGATTCGACATGTTAACGTGTTACGCTAACGCGATAACGTCATGTCCGATCTCGTCTTTGTCCTGTAGCACATCTTGTGCTACTTCCTCAGATACTACAGTTTTACTGCGTGGTACCAAACCTGCGTGTGATTCATTTCCTGTTCTGGACGATGGTGGAGGTTTTTCCTCGGTTTCAGGTCCTTCATCGTCTGCTGATCTGACGCCCCCTGAATATCAACCGACTCAGAATATTCACTCTACAGATGTACTGTAAACAGTACTGCATCTTAGTCTGACAAATAACCTGTACCTGCTTCTTCTGCTGCTGCTGCCTCGGGGTTACGGTACC
>NW_007591373.1:0-584 GCF_000523025.1 Cynoglossus semilaevis | reverse complement strand
TAACACAAAAATATTCTTGTGATTAATAAGAATTCTGTCTGCTTGTTGTTGACCTGTGTGTCTTCTGTTGTTTTTATTTTCTATGTATCTAGTTTAGGGAGGAGGCTTCGAAGAGATTTAACACCAGCAAGGACCAACTGGTGCTGATCTTCGCAGGAAAATTCCTCAAGGACGAAGAAACTTTAAAGCAGTGTGGTATCAAAAACAGGTTCACGGTTCACCTAATTGCAAAGCCAGACACAAAGTAAGTAGAGTTCTGCGTTACCCACTGGTGACACTGCTAATTAGAAATCATTTTTGTTTTTGGCTGTTTGGCTGTATTTACTATCATTCAGCAAAGGTATTTTCTACACACAAAAAATATGGAGTTAATAAATAATGTGTTTATTTAAGGACAGAAAGAACAGATTCTGTCCTTAAATAGTTAGGTTTTTAAAGTCGTAAAGTACAAATGCTTCTTTCTGTCCAATGTCAAGGTTGTAGATAAAAAGAAAAGTTTTTGAGAGCTTTTTTAATAGTGTTTTTGTGCTTGTTGTGGGTGAGGAACTTTGTGCTTATTAACATTTCCCCATTTGTTAATAAGC
>NW_007591372.1:0-584 GCF_000523025.1 Cynoglossus semilaevis | reverse complement strand
GTATAAACGTGGGGAATCCAATCTGGTTCAAAAGAGAACGCCACTGGGGGCCTGAGAGATAAGGAGTCGCTCGAGAACGGAAAAACCATGAAAACAATCTTGTTGTTGCGCTGTAAGAGCAGAGAACACAGCTGTCTCCTTCTGTCCACTGAAAGTACACGTTTGAAGTCTGTAGCTGTTCCGCTATATAGAGCTCCATGGTGTAAAAAAAATCTGTCTCAGCGTATGTCATCGCTGATTTGGAGGAAAGCCAGCGAGCCGGCGCTCGCGTGGAGACGAGAACCGGGGCTAGGGAAGAGGGAAGACACAGATGACCAAACACTGTCAGGAATAGGCTTAGATTTTGTCAATTAAACATATGGCGGGAAATCTTCGCACTTCACCGCCTGCCCTGAGACGACGCCCTGTGAGCGAGGTGTGACAACAAACGTTTCCCGCGAAATGGAAACTGTGATTTTTCCCAGCTGCCGGCCTGCATCAGTAGAACATGAGGCCCAGTTTTTCTGCAGCGTTGGAACAGGTGTATTAGCTTGAAGCCTCCATATGTGATCGTTGTTCTTCTTTTTTGTTCATTTATTTTTTTT
>NW_007591371.1:0-584 GCF_000523025.1 Cynoglossus semilaevis | reverse complement strand
ACCTTTTCAAGTGTCGACATCTCAGGGTACATTTTGACCTGCCGTGTCAGGAGCTCAGCTCCCTCCTCCGGGGCCTCAGTGTTAGGCATGATTAAAAGAAGAAGAGCGCTGAGGTTTCAGTGTGTTACCGTGAACATAATTCCTGTTTCAAACGTCTCCTTTTATTCTTCTCCTATTGTTGGCTCCTATCAGCTGTCACCTCGACCGACCCGGCTCTCCCCGTAACATGTTCATGTACTGCTACCTCAGATGTCTTCAAGTGGAATACCGGGGTCTTTAGTTTTTTATTTTTTTATTTTTTTCATCTGCTCCTTTCTAAGCCTGTCCATCCTGTTGACTCTGACTCTGACATAATCTTCATCTCACCACCTCCACCTCAGCTTCCTGTCTTTTTAAACAGATCCACTGTCTTCAAAACAATGGACTGAGAGAGACTGGAGATAGATTAACCCTGTTAAGGATGAGAGGACGGGTTACAAAAAAGAAAGTAATTCTACGCACGCTCCCCAAGTGAATAACAACTGATATCCACCAACTGCACGAAGCAGTGCTAACAATTCAATCATCTTCAATCACTTAAAGCT
>NW_007591370.1:0-584 GCF_000523025.1 Cynoglossus semilaevis | reverse complement strand
CATCAGTTAAAATCTGGTTTATATTCTGCTAAACAGCACATGTGAGGATGAAGGTTTCTTCAACACTCTCAGGCTTGTTTTTCTTTCATCCTAGTTGGAAAGCAATCCACTGGAAATATTTCTGTTCTGTTTTCAAGCACTTCATCTGTTCGAAAACCACGTAAAAAACAGAGACGTCTTCTTCCAGAGGAGCTGACCCGAATCAAGACAATAATGACACTTGGCCTAGGGTAAACAGAACAGGGAACTGAAGAAGACGAGGTGGGAGAGGTTCTACCAGCACACAGAGACTGCATTGTGCCGGGCTCTGGGAGCGAACTCAATCACTCGGATATCATCGAGGCGCCTGAACAGTTGGAGACTCCTTTCCTGGATCTCTGTCCACAATGGATCAGTATTTCAAATGTTTGGAAGGTGAAGGTGGAAGGTTTGAAGACTTTAGTCCTAACAGGGTTTTAAGGGGTGTACTTTAACTTCTAGTTAGTCTCATAAAGATCCTTTCAACTCCCTCTCAGTACTTAGAACTCAGATACAAACAAGGAAGAGTTGCAAAAAACTCTGCATATGAAAGACTATTTCTACTT
>NW_007591369.1:0-584 GCF_000523025.1 Cynoglossus semilaevis | reverse complement strand
AAGGGATTTCAAGGATACAGTCGGTGAGAATAAAATTTAGCGGGCACTCCGAAGTAGAGATTGCGGTTTTTTTTTTGGTTTATTCTTTTTTTTTTATTTAACGTTTTATATTCCTCAGATTACGACAGATATTATTTACTGACGGTTTTAGTCTCTTATAACTACTACGTCGCATCAACTGTAACGCCCCGTCATATTAGTTTAAGATATGTTTAAGATGTGCCTGTGCAGAAGTCTGTGAAGCCGATACATTGTTACATGTTACCGTTAACGGAATTTGAATCAATAAAGTTGATGTGAGGACGCATTACCACTAACCACAAATGCACCATAAGAAACTATGGATGACAAGCAGCGCGAAAGTACGTGATAAACCGTTTACACTTTTACCATTGGTATTATCATAAAAACATTTCTTTTAGGAACTATTGATGACATTTTGTTGCACTCTTCCGAAACTTGGACGTGTGATTTGAGGAGATAATCTGAGTTATTTGTAGTTTCATATTTTAGAACACACCAATGGATATGATCAATTCCAAACAATGCTTTGTGTGTACATGCTTGCACATAAACAGACATTA
>NW_007591368.1:0-584 GCF_000523025.1 Cynoglossus semilaevis | reverse complement strand
TTTTCTTTCTCATTTTTTCCCATGTAATTCTGTATTTTAAAAAATAAAAATAGTCAAACATTACTCTTACCCAGCATCTGTTTCTGCTCTTGTGGAGGCGCGGCAGCGAGCATGGAGGCGGTGAGAGGCTCCTGGCCCTGAACGTGCACAGCTGGCTGAGCCTGAAAACACAGGTCGACGACCGGGGTGAGCAGGATTTCTGTCTGAACAAGTCACTCTGTCGGTACATGTTGACTTTTGGTCATACCTGCTGCATGGCAATAGGCTGCACCACCTGAGGATTTGGGTTTCGAACACTGGTGGCATATTTGTATGGAGGTATGGACCTGGGGCCGGGGACTCCCATGGATGGACGGGGGGCCATGGTCTGGCCAGAAGCTGCCAATCAAAGGTATATTCAGCGTACATTTACACGGAGGCGTCGGTCAACATTCAGAACATTTCCTGTTGTTGCTGAACGCACCTCGAGGGCCCTGTGTGTTGCTGCCAGGACTCATGTGTCTCAGGTTGGCACGTGGTCCGGGCTGACGCAGCGACCCGGGCATTCCCTGGAAACCACCTGTGAAATACAATCAATCAATCAA
>NW_007591367.1:0-584 GCF_000523025.1 Cynoglossus semilaevis | reverse complement strand
TTTTTTTTTGCTTTTTTTATACCTCGCTCATAATCAGCATCTTCAGCCTCCCGAACAGAATTTGTCTTGACAAGTCAGCGGGTGTGTGAATTTTAAGACAGTTGTTGACTTGTTTGTATTCTTTATCTCCAGCACAGAGCCATAAATATAGTTGATGTTTTTTTTGTATAACCTTTGATCATTTCAGTAAAAAAGAACTTCCCAACGTTGCCGCCACAGAATATTGATGTTTTATTTATTGAACAAATTCCCTGATCATGTCGAGTGTAGTTCAGTACTTATACAGTATCTTGCAGACAAATATTTATATACGCAAACTCGTGACTCTCTTTCCTCTTTGTCATAATAATAAAAAAAAAACCCTTTTTAATGTCAGCGGGAGATGGATTTTTAGGCTAAATGATGAGTGAGTCCTTTCAGCTTTACGTCTGAAATATCCGCCTTTACTGTGGCCCCTTGACAATAACAATTAAACTCTTACGGTATCTGTGGAGATTACGTTGACTTGTCTTTGTGCCCATAGGGAGGCAATGTGAAGCAGCAATCTGAAACAACCCAAAACTCGATCGACTCGTGGGGTGATC
>NW_007591366.1:0-585 GCF_000523025.1 Cynoglossus semilaevis | reverse complement strand
ATTATCCCTCAGAGTTTTGAACAACTCCTGTTATGTATGAAGTGAAATAACAATTTAAAAACAACAAACTCCTCCGCTCCACTTCCTGCCCAGCACCGATGCTGAGCTGGTTTAAAACAACTGCCCATTTAAGTGTCACTGTCCGGAAACAATGCAACGGCTGCCACAGTTATTTACTGTAATGAACTGCACCCCATTGTGAGCAGGGTGCTCTTCAGGGAGCGCTCATTCAGCGGGACCCAATGTAACCAGCCCTGAATGGATGTCAGGCTGCATAAAGGTTTTTGAGGAACAGTGAGAGTGTTGCCTTGTGAATAAAAGAGTGGCAGTGAGATCATATTTACCCACCATTCAGCCTGCTTTATATACGCCCATCGGCCACATCCTATTTGGATAAATCAGGGACACAGGGAGCGGCCGTCAGCGGAGAGTGTATTTTCCGCAGTCAATTCAGAGCAGGACTTGACACAAGCATGGGAAAGCAAATAACCCGGATTAGACGTCTTCAAAGAGCTGGCTCTGTAAAAAGATAGGAGCAGGAGGAGCGGACAAAGGTGGGAATTAGCAGTACTCACACACACACAC
>NW_007591365.1:0-585 GCF_000523025.1 Cynoglossus semilaevis | reverse complement strand
AACTTCTATGAATTGGCTCAAAGCCCTGCCGCTTGCCCTAATGTCAACAAGAATGTCTCTAAACTCCCAGACAGGGTTTTCACCTTTTGAGTTACAGACGCAGATGTCATTCCCAGGACCGTCTGGACCGCTAGACCTCTCCGCGATGGAAAAGGTAAGCTTCCTTTTGTTGACCTTATCAGTACTTCCTGTTCCGGATTCCAGCAGCAGACGGCAGAAGAAGGTTCAGCTGACATCCACCCAGCGCCTACAGGGGCCAAGTATGTCTGGCTGCTTATCATCCGCAAGTCATATCAAGCATAAGTCAAAAGATGAAAATAAATTTAAAAAAAACATTGTGCTTATCATCCGCAAAGTGCAGGGCTTGTGGAAAGAACAAATAGAACAGTGAAATTAAGACTTAAAAAATGCATGGAAGAAACAAAACAACCATGGACTAAAGTCATAGACATGGTAAAACTTTATATGAGAATCACATCAAATGCTGAAACAGGATTGACACCATTTGAAATAATATATGGACAACCATATAAAATACCTGAACTTCATGTTTTTCATCAAAATCCTGACGATATGGATTTAGTA
>NW_007591364.1:0-585 GCF_000523025.1 Cynoglossus semilaevis | reverse complement strand
ATTTCCCAAATATGGGATTAATATAGTTCAAATTTTGTTTTGTTTCTTTATTTGTTTACCAAGAACCTTCAACATCCTGAATTAAACAGTTCAAATTTCACTTCTCAAAACAAATGAATGACCTTGGACTATGCATTCTTTTTGAGAACAACTATTGGTCATACAATGTTAACTAAATGAAAAGAAGGGTTTAATGCAAAAAATTAAACATGGCCAGAAGGGGGGTTGATTACTCTGTTCACAGAATTATCAAGGTTTTCTCACGCCACGGAAAAAATCATGGTGACTGCCACTATATTAAGATATTATAACATTAGTGTTTCCGTCCTGTGATCTGTATAATCTATTTTTCCAAAAATATTCACACTTGCCTTTGGATATTGGAAAAAATATGTAATGCTGTTAATGTATGTTGTTCACCCACAGTTGAGACTTACAATGACATGGCCTTTAGTGACATCTTCCTCCACCTACTGACTGGTCACCTTACCCTGCTGTCTGATGAATTTCGTTTAGAGGAGTTCTGCTCTGTTGTTTTCGATGGCTTCCTTCTTACCTCTTTTTCAAGGTGGGTACATTGGCACA
>NW_007591363.1:0-585 GCF_000523025.1 Cynoglossus semilaevis | reverse complement strand
TTTGGGAAACACTGGTCTAAGTGACATTCAGGTCACAAACAGAACATGGAAAGAAGAATTTTTCCAGCTGTTTTTCGCCGCCGTACCTGTTTGTTTGGATGAGAGCTGTCGTAGCCCAGCACCAGGTTGGACTTCGTGCTGTGGAGCAGCAGGTCTGCTGGTTTGAAGGGCAGGGAGAATCCCTGAACAGTTTTACAGAAATCAAAAGTGTTCCACAGGTAGTTGTTGGTGGAGTCCACAAAGAGGTACTGGGAAAGAAAAAAGGAGAAAGAAACGAAAAGAATACCAGATCAAATGGAAATGTGAAAACAGCGATCACGCACTGTTTCATTTCCAAACTCATCTGACAAGTTTTAGGAAAAATATTCACGGAAAGAAAACAACGAATAGAAATGAGATTCCAACACAATCAGCGCTCTGTCAGAACCATTTTCCCCTGTCCCATTTCTGATCCTATAATTGCACAGTGCCAGCTCTGCCTTGTTTGCTCTGTCACTGGATTTCAAGTCACCCATCAATTCCATATAAACAGGACGTGGCTTCAGTGACAAAAGGCTGTTTCAGTTGTCTGTGAACCAGAGCAGT
>NW_007591362.1:0-585 GCF_000523025.1 Cynoglossus semilaevis | reverse complement strand
CTGCTGCTGCTGCCCCCGGTGAATTAATTCCTGGCTGATTATGACGCCTGCAACGTAAGTTGCTGAACACAGCTGCAGCTTTAACCCTAGATTGAGTTTCATGTCTCGGCTAGTTAGTACCAAGTAAGTGTATAGGTGGTGGGGGTCAGCGAGGGGCCATGTGAGAACCGTATATATACATTTCATAGAAGTCACTTTTGGAGGTTGTCTTCGTAGAGAAATTAAGCCTTTTTTACGCCGTCAGCACTCGCTGGCCCCTATCCTCTATCTCCAACTCTGCTATTTGGCTTGTGTCGTGTTTCACAGCTTCTTCAGGAACTGTTTACAGGAGTGATCCGTTTACATGTGCCAGATTGTGTGTTCAATAGCTGACACATGCTCTGCAGCGGGGTGCATGCTTTCAGAAATCAACACCCAGGAGATATATTCACCGGCAGACACAAATTACAAGACCGCTCGTGGCTGTCAACATACTTTGGAGCTGAATTATTCAGATGTTATTTATTTAATCCATTATTATTTTGGCCTTTATTCAAACTTTATGAAAAAGCTGCATATTTTACCGAATATAAATGATGTATTTCT
>NW_007591361.1:0-585 GCF_000523025.1 Cynoglossus semilaevis | reverse complement strand
ATGCTGCCATCTAGTGAATTTCACTTTCACGTAGAGGCGTTTTTCCCCCTAATATATACATCTCTCGACTTGAATGTCTTCAGGCGTAACAAATGAAATTCATTTTGTAATGTAGCAAAAACGAGGGACATGTTGTCTTTGTTGAAAAACCAGCAGAAAAGCCAAATGTTCAACAACAAGCTCAACACTTCTGAAGGCGGCACAGAAAAACACACATTCTGTACACACTCAGAGTAAGTAACCCAGAGAAGGTCAGGTGAAGCGCTGTACAGAAGGAGGACCAGCACAACAGCCTTCACACATAACAATACCCACTACAAATGTGAGGGCGGCTCAGAACAACGTGTCTGTATCTGGACTCCCACGTGACAACGCTCCGGCTGGGAAACTCTGAAGGAGCAAAAGCTCGTCAGCAATTGGTTGAATTTGATCAATCAGAGCAGGAAATTATTGTTATTACAGTCAGGTAGGTTCTATAGTAAAGGAGTAGAACTGGTCATTATCTGACCAGAGGGCCAGGAGTTCAAGTATGAAAATTGAAAAAAACAAAACAAAACTGCAGATCACTGATATGCCGATATTGTC
>NW_007591360.1:0-585 GCF_000523025.1 Cynoglossus semilaevis | reverse complement strand
CTTCTTCTTCTTCTTCTTCTTCGTGTCCTCTCTGTTCTCGGAGCAGCTCAGTGTTTGGTCCACCACAGAACACTTCCGGTTTCCCAGCATCGTGAACAACAAGAGCTGTGAGAAGTTAAAGTTAGTGGAGTTTAAAACGAGTTAAATAAATAATCGAAGATATGACGACGGTAAAAAAAAAACGCAGCGCAGAATCGATTCGGTCCCGAAAAACGATTTTCTCTCACAAAAGAAAAATAAAGAAAACAGTAGAAAATGGAATCATCGGCTGTTACTGCGTCGGGATATTTTTTTGTTTCCCCCCTCGACATAAATCCAACAACACGCTGATGACGACGGTGAGTTTCCATGGAAACAGGACGCTCCAAACGACGACTTCCGCGACTGCGCAATGATGACTTTTTGTCCGATTTTACGTCTATTTTTCCTTCTTTTGGGCGAAATTCAATGTCTGATACTGAAATAGTACTTATTTAACAGTCTGTGACGTCACCACAGAACCGTTTGTTACTGTTTCTAGAACAGTCTGAACGGGAGAACTGATTCGTTGTTTCTGACATTAACAGAACCAGGTGTCGTTTTTTT
>NW_007591359.1:0-585 GCF_000523025.1 Cynoglossus semilaevis | reverse complement strand
AGTCAGGCCCAGAAAGGAGCGTAGAGAGTGTGGAGGGGGAGCTTTAACCACGGCTCAGACATGACCAGGTTCTGGTTGTAAGCCAGAGGCAGAGATGAGGTGCCCAAAAAAGGACAACTTGGTCTTTCTGAAGTGGCATTTTGCAGTATTGAGCTTCAACCCACTCTCCTGTAGGCAGTGAAAAATGGCAATCAATCTGGCGTCATTTACTTCAGGCGTCTCCCCACAGACAATGATATTGTCAAGATAGCACTGTACACTCTTTTGGCGATCTAGGATCAGAGACATCATCCGTTGGAAGGCACTGGGTGCTGAGGCTAGCCCGTAAGGCAGTCGTGTGAAACGAAAAAGTCTACTTGGATGTAACTGCACTTGGTGGTATGCATTTGTGGAGAACATTGTAGCACCTGGGAGCTCAGTAAAGACTTCTTCGATGTGTGGCAGGTGGTGACTGTCTATCACCACAGCTCTGTTTGGTTCACGTAAGTCCACACAAAGATGAATACCACCTTCTTTTTGCTCACAACCACCAAAGGTGACATCTAGGCAGACGAGTCAACTCTCTCTATGACACCATCAGCTTCC
>NW_007591358.1:0-585 GCF_000523025.1 Cynoglossus semilaevis | reverse complement strand
TTTTAAACACTAAATATTCACCTGCCAACATTCTCCACAACTCCAAAAAGTATTTCACGTTTAAAACAAACAAACAAGTTTTCCTAAAGCAGCTACAAAGTACTCACTTCAACAGCACTGCCAACCACTACATGTTTACACATCACTATGACTGCTCACTATCAACAGTAACACAAAGTTTTGGCTTCTTCAGTGCTAATGCTAACACCACAACTCACCTCCCATAACCACCTACAACACACACACAATTGCAAGGTTCAACGTTACTGTTGATCTAATAGGATACCTATTACCTGTACAGTGACAACTTCATCTTACCTGACTGGAGAAATGGCGACACAGTTCACCAGTCTCTCATTTTAAAAGTCTTGATGTGATCCAGAGAGGCAGAGTCAAAGAGCTGCGGAGAGAACACATGGCACTCAGTCATTTCCACAACATCATCAGTCCACGTCTTGGAATCCAAAACAAACAAATAATAATTTCATTTTTATTCCACTATCTGGGTGGCTGACGTACAACCTTTAACAGCCTCACACTGTCAACTTTGAACTCAGCAAACATTTTTATACAAAGTCCCCGAAA
>NW_007591357.1:0-585 GCF_000523025.1 Cynoglossus semilaevis | reverse complement strand
GGTTAGTGCTGGTTGTTTTTCTCGCCCAACTGCCAATTTGTCTTGTTGGAAAGGCTTTTACTGAAACAGGCTTTTACAGAAACCCTCTCTCACTGCACCTGTACGACTAAGTGTGATAAATAGAACACATACGTCGCTGCGGCTCCGACTACAGGCTGAGCAACCAATCTGAAGCCCCCGTGTACCGTGGCGTGCACGGGTAAAGCGGCCGCGGCCGCGCCTCGTTGCGACTAAACGGACAAAGGAAACCAAGAGAATCCATTTTTTTCTGCGTGGCAGGAGGTTCGCTAACAGCTGACATTTTCACAAACCAGCAAGCCAGGTAATTAGGTAGCTACCTACACAGTCGTAGCTACAAGCGTAAACACGGCGGCGTGCACAGCGGGCTCATTAAGTGAACGTAAATGTTCTGTAGGCGTGAGGGAGGATGAAGTGACTGCGTGGAGCGACGGCGGTGGAGACGTTTGGGAGAGAAACACAGTCATGTCACAGAACCAACGTCTCTGACCAATCAGAGGTCTCCGTGTCCAATAAAAAAAAATATTCTCCAAGAAAAACAATAATAATTAATAATAATAATATTCA
>NW_007591356.1:0-585 GCF_000523025.1 Cynoglossus semilaevis | reverse complement strand
ACACACATTCATTACAACACTATATTTATCATTTCATTAACTTAATGAATACATTTTTTTGAATTAATACAATTATCTCCAGTCTGGAGAAGTTGACGATCAACCAGAATCTAGAGTCAAATATACAGAGAACCAGTCATTTGACATTAAGGCATCAGAATCAGAAGAACTGGCCTCAAACATCTATCATTCTGTCTCTGTTCCCACTCTGACCTGCGGTCATGAGGAAAGGAATGAGATTATCAAGTCAAAAGACCTGAAGGTGGCTGGGTTGATCCTTCAGAGACACCGTCTGAGCTGGACACCTCAGGTTCCCCCGAGGAGGTCACATGGACATGACGATCCAGGAGCAGCTCTGGGGTAGAGCCAGGTGCTCAACTCAATGTATACAATTCATAGTAAAAATGTGTCCTGTAGATAGACAAAAATAGCCTTTCCAAGCACATCACCTGACACTGAGCGACCTGCACCCAGAGCATGTCAATACGCTTGTTTTCTCACATGCAAATCAAGTTTCGACAATTGAATTTTCACTTTTGTGTTGGTTCGTAGTTGAACTTGCTAACATTCTAAATTCTGTGTATT
>NW_007591355.1:0-585 GCF_000523025.1 Cynoglossus semilaevis | reverse complement strand
AAGGTAGCGAGGAAGAGATGTTGATGGAGGGCGAGGGTGAGGGTAGGGGGGTAAATGGACAAAAGATGTTCCAGATGAAGCAGCCAGGCAGGAGAGGAAAAAAGAGGAAACACTTAAACACAGAGAACTCATGAAGTACCTGGTGTTCTCATCGTAGAACTTGACCTTCCTCATGACGGAGGTGTTGTACCAGTCGCTGAAGACGATGAGCGACAGGCCGTTGTCGATGTCTCTCCTCAGCTTGGTGATCTCCTCGGGGAAATACTCCTCCTCGCTGTCCACCATCAACAGCGTACCTGCAGAGAGGAGGGAAACCAACACGTCGTTAACTTTACCTTCTGCTGTGAAGTCATTATCAAAGAAACAGCTTCATTAACGGCCCGCAGCTGTGCCGGCGTTTCACACTGAGACTCTTCTCTCTCCACATTCTGTCCTCTGTGTTCGTGAACGCACCGTACTGACTGGCGTCAAAGCAGGTGATGGGAGCTCCCAGGACCTCCACGAAGTATCCCATGCTCCTCAGGTGCTGGTACATGTCTCTGAAGTTAGTGTGGATGTGGTCTCCGTTCCTGAAACACGGGAAAA
>NW_007591354.1:0-585 GCF_000523025.1 Cynoglossus semilaevis | reverse complement strand
GGGGCCTGCCCCACTATTTGAGAAGTAATGCTCAAGGCTAAGGTGGGTTTTACTGTCTGAGTCCATTTTCTCCCTTTTAGCTTTTTGTACAAATTGTAAAAAGTCATAGAACGTAAACATGAAACACCTTTATTTAGAAAAAGTCACATGGGGAAGAAAGAAGCTGAAGACGTCGATCACGTCGCCGGTCACATTTGAGCTTGAAGGAAATGTTCGTAATTGGCTCGAAGGACAAACTCAAAGTAGGGTTTGGTTTTTAATGAGCTGAGGTCGTCGGAGTCCAGCAGATCTGTGACATCGGGCAGGTAGGTCTGCAGAGGAACACCTGAGGAACGACAAGAGGGTGGTCACAGAGAGTAGGACAGGAGAGAGAAGATGGCCTCTGCTGCTGTGAACCACATAGTGCTGTTTCGAAAAGCCTGAGCACACTGTCCTGTCGGCTGGGATTAAAGGAACCCTGCTGCAGTTCCACTGAAAACATCTGAGTGAACTAAAAACAGAAGAGATGTCAGCTGACTCAAGCTGAAATGATCATGTGACCTGACAACCAACTTTATCCAAGATATCCTGAGACCAAGTTCAGAA
>NW_007591353.1:0-585 GCF_000523025.1 Cynoglossus semilaevis | reverse complement strand
TTTTTTAATAAATATTAAGTTTGGCCTGCGACGTTGCAGTTTATCATTTTGGAGCGCTGTGAATTTTCAGTTTGACACCTCTGTGGTAGATACCGATCGACTGTACTTATTGGGCGCTCCTGTTGTACAGAATACCAACCACTAATCCAATATTGAAGATACAGTGACCTCTAACCACGGAGTGACAGCACGACAACTTCACCCTGTGATACACTTAATTATTTTACACCAAATCATCAAAGGAATCCATTGTTTCTTCAGATTGAAATGGTTTGAACATCAGTGTAGTGCAGTAATTGCGGGGCTTTCTTTGGAAGGAAACACGGCAACCACACAAGTTGCCTGGAAATCGTCAACTATTGTGGTTGATGTATATTGGGTGGCTATAACTTCATATGGTTTCCTAATGACTGAAAGGTGTGGAGTCTCCAAATATACGCTGTGGTCTGGACGAGACTCAGGACGTAGTGGTTAGAGTTAGATTTCCTGCATCATAATTATAAATACATACGTGTTCACGCTGATCTCAATCACAAGCTCGTACATGCACATATATTTATGTGTATTGGCAAGAATCTGGTGATA
>NW_007591352.1:0-585 GCF_000523025.1 Cynoglossus semilaevis | reverse complement strand
TTTTGAGGCTGTACATGGACAACTGTCCGCAACCTCACTCATGGCTTTCCAAAATCGAATTGCTTTAGATATGCTCCTTGCTGAGAAGGGCGGCGTGTGTGCAATGTTTGGAGAACAATGCTGCTCTTTTATCCCAAACAATACAGCGTCGGACGGTAGTCTGACTAAAGCCATTGAAGGCCTGCGTACGCTCAACAGCAAGATGAAAGAGCACTCTGGCGTGGATACCACTATGTGGGATTCCTGGATGAACGTCTTCGGGAAGTATCGAGTGTTGGTTTCCTCAGTACTAATTTCATTAGCCATATTTGCGGCCATTCTGACCTTGTGTGGTTGTTGTTGTGTTCCATGTCTGCGTTCTCTGCTTAACCGTCTCATCACCACAGCTATATCACCAATGGAACATCAGATGGCTCAAATGTATCCTTTATTAGCCCACCATGACCCACATGATGACGACGATGATGATGATGAAACCACTGTTGAGGAGTTGTTTCATAGATTGCACAATAGGGGCACTGATTGTTCTGATTTGTATCCTGACCTATCTGATTATCCTGCTCTTTTCTCAATCAAATAGGACTG
>NW_007591351.1:0-585 GCF_000523025.1 Cynoglossus semilaevis | reverse complement strand
CTGTACTGACGGACAGAACTGGTCTTCAATCGGTACCGCCGGTGGAACTGTTTTTTTTTTTTTAAATTCCTGTTTCCTCAACGAGACTTTTATTTTGTAAAGACATGCGTCCGCTTTCAAAATAAATCTTACCATTTAACGCCAAGATTTCATTTTAAATGACCCCGGACCAGGTAGTGGTCCGCGCCCCGGAGGTTGGGCGGAGGTTATATATATATATATTTATATATATATGAATAGACTTTTAAAGTGTACAGTTTGTTGATCTTTTATCCTTTTTTTTTTTCTCAGCGACGTCGAGTGAAACGCAGTTGTAGTTTGACGGTCCGACCAGCAGGGGGCCGTCTCCGCTGCAGTTGCCAATGTATTTATAACAGTATTTTTGAGACGCCGACTCGTCACTTCCTGTTCTTTCCCGTCTCTTCGTCCTGACATCGTCGTCAACGTCGGCTTTGTGTGTGTGTGTCTGATCTCGGCCTCAGGGGGGCAGTAAAGTACGGTGAAATTAAACGGTCTGTGTTTTTGTTTTTGTTTTTTTGTCCTGCAGCAGCGTGAACGTTACTGAAGCAACAGCAGCTGTGGGAC
>NW_007591350.1:0-585 GCF_000523025.1 Cynoglossus semilaevis | reverse complement strand
ATTCTTAAAGATAAACCTTACTTACCGTCAACAGAGAGGTTGACAGTAACAGTTGTACGTCCAGCTCTGTTCTGAGCAACAACGGTCCATTCTCCAGAGTCCTGTGGCAGGGCTGGAACAATGATCAAGGATTGAACACCATCCTCCTTGATAACTATCTTGTGGGTGTAGTCATTAATGATTTGTTGTCCTGGAAAAAAAAAAGTTAAAAATGAGTGGAAAACGAAAAAGCTTATGGTTAATCTTTGGAAATCCTTTTGACATTCATTTTTTTTCCTCACCGTTGTGGAACCAGTATGTGTCGGGCATGGGTCTGCCAACAACCTTCAGGTCAAATCTGGCAGTTTGTCCCTCAGAGCACTTAATTGATGATGGTTTCATGACAAAGACAGGTTTATACAGTCTTTCCAGCTGAGCCTCAGTCGTGTCGTCAAGCCTACGGGCAGGAGAGCGGCTGGCAGAACGGCCAGGGGAGCGGCTCAGAGAACGGCCAGGGGAGCGGCTTATAGAACGAGGAGAAGTGGACCTGAAGATCCCAATCGTCAATGGTAAGTTTAATATTAAGTATTGCAGGGTTTTTTTTTT
>NW_007591349.1:0-585 GCF_000523025.1 Cynoglossus semilaevis | reverse complement strand
AAGGGATTGATAGCCGGTGTGCACCTCTGTCACTCGAGATGACGTAGCGCTGTGGCTGTGTGGTTCATTGTTGTGGCGGCTACTGGATAGGATGCAGGACACTATCATGCATAAACAGAAAATTATACTCAGTCGCTACTGCAGTTCTCCAGCTGCAGGGAATAATCTGTTGACCTAGAAAAAGTCATATTTGTGACATTGTCTTCTCGGTTGTAATCACCATCGCCATCATCGCTAGTTGAAATGAATCTATCCCAGCAGGTCTTTATTATTATTATGTTTGCAAAGCCCTATTTTCTGTTAGCTTTGTGGAGCACAGCGTGGTCTATTTTCTACTCGTCTGCATATGTATAAATAAACATGAACACAGCAGCCAGTGAAGAATGTGTGTGCTGCATTTTTATCGTGTTTTTGCAGAGATGTGTTTGCCCTCTTGAACCACCCTATCAACAGGTGTGCCCAATTTGAAGCAAGGTTTTTACTGTAACTGAGGGCAAGTTCTTAAAGAAATACACAGTGTTACAGTGGGAGGATTCGCAACCTACACAGGCCGCCACCGGAGGTGCTATTGAGTATGTGGTTGCA
>NW_007591348.1:0-585 GCF_000523025.1 Cynoglossus semilaevis | reverse complement strand
CGAAGATCTACAAGACAAGTTAAGGTGGAGCGGTTTGAAGAAGATGGAATTAGAGAGGTGAGGTGAAGATGGTTTGTACACGAGTTAAAGAGGACTGCTGGAATTATCGGACAAAGGTCGTAGACATGGAGTTGCCAGACAAGAGGAGCAAAAGGAAGACCTTAGAAGAGTCCCGTGGCTGAGAATATGGAGATGGTTCGTGTAACAGCTGAATAGGCAAGGACTAGTGTGAGATGGAGGCAGATGATCTGCAGCAAAAAGAAGAAGAATAGCTCCTCTATTACATTATATTGCTCGCATTGTAAATTCTACAGGTGTCCTTCACCTTAAATGTATCTGTCGAATGAACACTGAATCTATTATTAAGTTAGACGTCGTCCGTAACAATGAGGTAACAGCTAATGAGATGGTTCAGTTTTAGTCTGCACACAAAGCTCTTAAATGCCACCCACCAGTACTGGGGGTATAAATGAAAGAGAGAACACATTAAAGCTGGGTCACGTCCTTTTCTTCATTTAAGCACGTTTTAGCCAAAGAAACTCAAGAATCTTAGCAAAAAGCTTGCTCAAAAAACCAACAAACAAA
>NW_007591347.1:0-585 GCF_000523025.1 Cynoglossus semilaevis | reverse complement strand
ATAGTAGACACTCTTTTTACCATCGTCTTCTGCTCCCATTTTAAAATCATTACACATGTAACTGATGAATTTGTACCATACTATACTATTATTTTTTTCCCCTCTATCTAAACATCAAAAACATAGATATAAACAAATATGATAGTATCAAATAATAATAATTAAGAGTACATTTTATATCATTGTTATAAAAAAGGTAAATTAACCAAACGAGGGATAGTGAGCGCGACAAAGTGTCAGGGCCACTAAGCATAGAAGGATTTTTTTAATTATTATTATTTTTTATTTTATTAAACACTAAAAGTTAGTGACGAACTCCGCAGCTGCTTTGGCATCAGAGCACTCTTTCTAGATATTACTATCACTTGGAAAATCTTGCAAAAGTTGCAGACTAGTAACATGGAATACTTGTATTCCAGGAATCTCGTATCTTGAGTAAACATAAGCATTTTATCACATTGTTTTTTTACATCGACCGGTTTGTCTGATTTCTTTGGTTTAGAATTATACATGTGTATGCATGCATCATTTATTCCTTAAGGTTCTACGTGTGATGGGGAAAAAGAGACAAGAGTTCCAGAGGAG
>NW_007591346.1:0-585 GCF_000523025.1 Cynoglossus semilaevis | reverse complement strand
GGTTCAAGTTCAGATGCAGTCCAGAACCTGTCGGAGAGGAAACGATCGTTAGGACACAGCTGCGTCTCTGTTTCACCTCCGTCCACCGACGCTTGGACAACGAGCTAGCAGACGGTTGTTGTGGTTTAAACGTTAGCCTCGTCCAAAGGTGATGAATTCAACCATTTGTAATAAACGGCTGAAAAAAAAAAAAACCTGACTCCGATCTCCAGAAGGTCGGAGTCAGCGAGTGTGAACGACAACAGTAATTAGCCATTTGTTCCTCGTCAGCTGTCGTCGTTTTCCACGTCGTACGTTTTAATGTTTTTCGTTTCAGTTTTGGTCAAAGGTTCCGTTTACATGGGATTTAGAGACGACGACAAACACGGAACGAACGGAGGATTAGCATCAGCTGTTCGGTGGTGGAGTGTTTCCTCTGATGTATCTTCAGGGTGCGTCAGATGTTCTTTGATGTTCACCAGACCAGGTTGATGTGGACTGAGAGTCCAGTGGTTGGTCATGTGACCCAGGGCTTTCAGCAGATTACTACTTAGTAATGGTTGTCAGGTTACTTTGAAGAGAGAAATCCGTTTGGTAACACACACA
>NW_007591345.1:0-586 GCF_000523025.1 Cynoglossus semilaevis | reverse complement strand
TTTACGTTCATCAGCTCGACTACAAGAAGAAGTACGAAGCCACTAAGGCCAAGTGGAACTGGACGACGGACAGACCAGATTTTCTCAATGCTGCTAAGAACTCCATGCAGCAGAGTGATGTGAGTTTTTTACCTCTCTTTCATCTCTGACACTCACTTATTATTTTTATACCACAAGGTGGAAAAAAAACCCTTTTGTAATGTTCCTCTCTCACACACGCACTGTCTTCCAGGTTGAGTACAAGTATGACAAGGAGATGCTGAAGGGCTGTGTTATCCCTGTGACCGACGACAAACTTATGCTCCTTCGTTTGCAAAATTCTGAGATGGCCAGCGAGGTGAGTCTTACCCTTGTGTTCAAACCACAGCAAAAAACTTGCACAAAAATTACACTTTTTGTTCATTCTGAAGTCAGTTGATGTAAAGTTGTGCTGTGGTTTGCATTTCCTAAACAGCTGTGTGCTCTTCTGTCCACCAGGTGAAATACAAATTGAAGTATGAAAAGGCCAAGGGTCACTATCTGCCTGTCATGGACACTCCTCAAATCCTTCATGCCAAGTCTGTGAAACTGCTGTCATCAGAGGTAA
>NW_007591344.1:0-586 GCF_000523025.1 Cynoglossus semilaevis | reverse complement strand
ATACCTCTTCTTTCTCTCCACTTTCCAGATCTCTCCATTGTTGCAGTGGCTGACCCAAGTCAACGCTGTTCATCGGAATCTTTATTTCACCAATCATATCATGCTTGGAAAAGCGGTCAAAGTCAAAAACCTGCAGCACTAACGTCTTTCCACCCAACTCCGAATATGGAATCTAAAAGGGAAGCAGTTACAACTTCAGAAGGAACAATACAGATGGTCACCTACTTACATCGGAATTCCCTGTAATACGATGCGACGTAACTTGATTTCTGCCGTAAGTTGGAACTCTCAGGTGGTTTATATCACTGTGCTAACACAGTGTTAATGTCATAATCTAGGACATACAACACCGGAAGAGTATTACTTATGCTTGGGGAGCCATAATGAAGGGCAAACCGTTATCAAAAACACAACTTGTAGCACAAATGTGAACAAAGCTGAGTAAAACAGAAGCTAGTTAGCTGGTAGTTCTTGTGCAAACTAGTTGGAGTGTTGGAGCAACACTTTTTTTATAAATTTATGGGAGATGATGATTGTTGTTTTAGGCAGACAGAGACATACAGGCTAATAAAAAACAAACAAAAGA
>NW_007591343.1:0-586 GCF_000523025.1 Cynoglossus semilaevis | reverse complement strand
AAATAAGGGCATTTCCTGGGTGTCAGAGGGCAAAAGGGGCAGTTGCTACAGCACCACCTAGTGCCACTGTCTACAATGGTATGTAACTGAATAGCTTAGTTTCAGTAAGCCACGTAATCGCTGGTGACTTAAGAAAGACTTGTTTTTGTGTGTTTTACGTCTCTCATGTTTGCTGACGTCTTTGTCGCCGCACCTGTTGCGCATGTGCGCGCATGACCTGCAGGTGAGGATCATATTTCAGGAATGTGTGAGTTCGACGGTGGGTGTGATCCAGGCGGTAGTGTTAAAGGACAGGGAGCAAATCTCACACTTGTTCACAGAGCTAAAAAAACACAACAGTGAAGCTGTCGCAGCTGCAGTTGCCATCTTTACACATGGACTCTTACATCAAAACAGGGAACGTTTTCCTGCAACCACACAAAACTGGGAAAGTGAGTGAAAAGCTCTGCCTTGTGTACACTTTATTTCTCTAGTTTTCTGTTCATTTTTATTATGCTAAGCTCTTCAAGTTTGTGCTTCAGAGGAAAATGTGAGGATATGGTGGACAAGCACAAACAGCGAGAGAGAAGAGATTTATTTCCTTTTT
>NW_007591342.1:0-586 GCF_000523025.1 Cynoglossus semilaevis | reverse complement strand
ATAATAATAATAATGACCCTATCACAGTCATCTCTCTGTCGTCTCCTCCACACTAACCACCCTGTGCCCCTCAGCTGGTTCTCAGCGGCAGACATTTAAAGTACCATACCCAGCTGACTCCTCGGATGGTCGGTGTGTCCAGGTAGCGGTTCGGGAACACTTGGTAGCAATGACTCCGGAAAAGATGCATCTTGTTTCGAATCGGGAGAAAACGAGAAGACAACTCTGAGCCGGTCTTCCTGCAGACATTATTCACGGACTCCAACGCAACAGCAGTGACGCGTCACAGCAGAGGAGGCACCGCAACAGGTTCCATTCAGGACTCTGCATGTTGTTCCACGAACCCACGCCGAACATCGGAGTCGTTTCCTGGGTCCGGACCGAGACAGAGGCGAGTGTTCGTGTTGGTCTGAGTGTTGCGTGTCTTCACTCCGCGGCTGTGAGAGTGACACAGGCGCAGTGACAGAGAGACTCGCCCCTCTGGTTTTCTTCACCGCCTAATTGCTGCGTTTAGGTGTTTAAAGTGGAACCACCTTCACTGGAGTCTGTGTGAACAAGTGCACTTCTCACGTTCATTCCTAAAGTG
>NW_007591341.1:0-586 GCF_000523025.1 Cynoglossus semilaevis | reverse complement strand
TGCTGTTATTCAGAACAAATTCCACATATTAATTTTAGGAAAGCAATCCGTCCTGAACGATCCTTTGCGTGCTTCTCAGGATCAGGTAAGGATGTCGTCACCTTTGTATTTCTACAGTATCTTTAAGAAAACAGTTAAAAGCCTGCATTGTAATTTGACTTTTATATAAGCTTAAGCCTTATTTGTTATTATTACTAACAAAAATCTTCAATTTCATCAGATCCGCTGTGACAGAGATGAGGGCATAGGAGAGAAAACAGTGGTGTTTTCCTCTGATGATGCGTACATGGACATGACGCAAAGTCACAGCGTAAATGTCGCCCACTACACAGAACTCCTTGAAGAAGGTTTTCCAAACTTTGGAGAGAAAACAGTTATGTTTACAGCAAATGATGCATCCATGGATTTGACTCTGAATCATACTATGAAAATAACAGAAGGAAACGCTTCACGCCGCGATGGCCGACACTTGGATTTAAATGTTGATAAAAGAAGTTTGCCCTCAACCATTCCCATTTTAGATCTAGGGTTTGAGGGCTTACTTGCAAGTCTCTCTAAGCCCAGTCTCCCTGCGTCCAACAACTCC
>NW_007591340.1:0-586 GCF_000523025.1 Cynoglossus semilaevis | reverse complement strand
GCGGGCTGGATTGAAACCCCAAGCGGGTCGATTTTGCCCTGCAGACCGTATGTTTGACAATTTCATCCGGTTCTAATGTACTCAGCACAAACACCGTCTCCTCTCGTGAGTCAGTGTGTCAGTGTGGAACACCAATGACTGTCACTGTCAGATCAGCGCTTTGACTCAACATTAAAGACGTCACGGATGACCATTTTATTATTACCATTAGCATGTTATTACCATTATTATGGTATTACTTCAGCTGCACAGCTGTCCTCGGCTGACAGAAGGTTTATTAACTGTGTGCTAAACTGTGATGATACACTCACCTAAAATGCACTGTCCCAGCAGCTGTCGTTTTTCATAAACATCAAACCTTATTGTTCATTTTTAAAGTGTTGACAACAGACGGAACTGGAGACCAGTGGATCCTGCTGGGATAAAAAAACAAAAAACAAAACCTAATTCCTTATGATGAACATATTTCACACATACTTTTAAAAATCTTTTTTGTCAATACACTTTTTTGTTTGTTTTTTTTTGTTTTTGAGGACAAACTGATATTTCTGTTTTCTCACAACAAGGATGTGGAATTAGGAAGATA
>NW_007591339.1:0-586 GCF_000523025.1 Cynoglossus semilaevis | reverse complement strand
CTTTTTGATGTTTGACCTTTGGGGAAATGGGAATTTTCTTAAACCGGAGGAAGTGTTTGTTCAAGTACAACGAGGAAGTATTACCACCTGACACTGCAGTACAAATGTTCATGATGTACAGAGAGTATGTGGCTCGTGGTACTGGGACAGATGTGTACTGTGTACTTTTAATTACTCTATATGTTGTCGTCCTTAGTACACAGACAGTATTTTTATTTTATTTAAAAACCAAACTTTAGAAGCTAACATTTAGCAGTTGGGAACGGCTAAAAATTAGACTTGGAGTGTTGGAAAAAATGTTAATTAAAAATATAGGAGAACGATGGCAGATGTGTTTTTAAACATGTGGAAAAACCAAATCAACGTTTTACGGATAAGAGCTAAAAAATGAAGCTAAAAAGCGAGACTTAGAGTCTGATAAAAATACAAGAAAAACAGAAGTTAATGGACAAAAAGCACTCACATAAATGTTAACCAAAGGTAGCACTGAGAAGGCTAAAGCTAACGTTTTGGCTCAAGTTCAAAACAGTAGCCAAAAAATGCTAATACTTGACCAAAGGATATGATAAATTTAGCTCAGGTTTTT
>NW_007591338.1:0-586 GCF_000523025.1 Cynoglossus semilaevis | reverse complement strand
ATGGATGGATGGATGGATTATGATATTTTGCTGTAAGGCAACAAGTCTAACCACTGTTCCACTGTATGGCCCGGTGTGGAGCACTTCAAAGATGATTATCAGACAATGGCAAACTATAATTGTGTTTTTGTTGATAACGAAGGTCACAGTGAGCTACCAAATGACACATGTCAGTTTTTAAATCATGATTTTATAGACGTGTGTTTTTAGAAAAGATAAAGATAGAGTAATGACGTAAAACTGGATGAAAAAAACAAACAAAAAGAAAAAAGAAAACCCCCAAAAAACCAAGGGAGCGACGTCCTGTGTGAAGAGTTTGAAGAAGCAGCTCAGAGGTGCCAGTGTGGGCGTCAGGAACCAGGATGAGAGCAGAGCAGCATCAGCCCTAACAGGTGACTCATACCCACACACTCACATGCACATATACATTATGCATGTGTGTCTCTTATAAAGCAGTCTTCCGCCTCCGACCGCTTGAGAAACAAATTCGGGAAATGAGATAAGACCTTAAACTGATCTCAGTGCGTTTTGCTTTTAAAGAAAAAATAGTTTGAAATCGAAACAAATATGTGTGTATGTGTGTGTG
>NW_007591337.1:0-586 GCF_000523025.1 Cynoglossus semilaevis | reverse complement strand
CGTCTCAGTGTTGGTGAGATCCAAACGTGCTGCTCTCCTCGTTCTGCGTCTGAGCATTGATTTTTGACTCCTCCCTCATTTCCATTCTGCTCGTGTGACCCTCTTGACCTTTCCAACAGTTGTCGTCGCACACTTAACAAGTCAGTCGCCTCTCCCGGCCTCTCTGTTGTAAAAGCTCAGCTTTATTGAACAGGGTGCATCACCAGAGTGTGTCTGTCCAACCTCTCTTAAAGCTGCCTGAAAAATGACAGCGTTTGGTTCACATGGAAGGCTCGTCTCTCTGGGACCACCTCACCCTCATCTCCCCCAGCACTGCACGCAGCGCACGGCCAACGTGGCCCGTCCTCGGACAATAAAATCTATATCTTGACACGCACGCAGCATTGCAGAGAAATGCAAACAAATGTGGCCCGCAGCCCTCGTCATTACACTCCAGTCGCATTTCGCTTAACTTATGTCACCCCTGTCCCTCCCCCTCGTCCCCACCACCACCATTATCCTCTTACAGATAATAAAAGGCCTAGATGGACATCTCCCATTTCCACACTTCCTTTAAAAGTGTTGCCCTCCACTTCATCGTCCTCCC
>NW_007591336.1:0-586 GCF_000523025.1 Cynoglossus semilaevis | reverse complement strand
GACATTATTTAGTGCAACACACTTCACTTGTTGAATATATATATATTGTTGCCTTGATTTCACCTGTTTGCAGCTAAAACCAAAAGTAAATCACCAAACTGGAATGAACAAACCAAGATTAAAACCATATCTTACCAACAGTAGCTGTGCCCCCTTCTCACTAATGCCTGAAACAAACTCTTTGATTGGTCGAGGTGTGAGTAGGGGGAAGTTCTTCCTCGACAGTGTGACACTCGGCCACTCGTCCTCAGGCGGCAGGCCGATGAGTCTGATGTGAACAGATTATTATTATTAAAAGAAAAGTGAGAATCAAATAGTTAAATATCACCTGGGTAAACAAAGGTAAAAGTACAAGTTACTCACTCAAAGATTTTCCCCAGCTGGTCGACTTCTGACTCTCCACAGAACAACGGTCTAATCAAACAGAACAGTTATTTTAAACATTAATATCTGTTACATCGACTGATCAATCACCGTGCAGTTTGTCGTCTCGCCAGTAGATGGAGCTAATGCGTTTTAGCAATTCACAGCAGGCTCAAGCAAAAACTGTGTATCTTCAGTTTAAATTTACTGATTGAGTTTTTTT
>NW_007591335.1:0-586 GCF_000523025.1 Cynoglossus semilaevis | reverse complement strand
AAAAAAAAAACTCTGCAGGAAACCTGTCAGTGACTGGCAGCGGACCTGCTGACACTACAGAATGAATTCAGAACCATTACAGCTAAGTGTGAGTCGATGCTCAGAATAGGGTTGATGGCTGGAGGAGCTCGGCTGAATCCAGCTTTGTATAAAGACAAACACGCCGCTGAAAGAGAAGCAGGGGTCAGTGGTCAGACAGGCTGACCAAATCTCACACAGAGATGAAGACAGATATGAGGAGTGCTGAGGAAACAGGGGAAATATATTCTTCTGAAAAGCAGCACCGAGGGTAAAACAAGCAAAACAGCAGCGTGACGCAACGGTTTCAGCTGACAGTTGGAGGTTGAGACTCACATGATGAAAATGTTGCCGTAGACTGTTTTTGTTTATGAGCTCAGACTGGAGATTGCGAAAATATTATTTTGTGACTATGAAAATAAACCCTTTAACGTAACAAAACTGTCAGCTGTGTTCGCTGTTAGATCAGTGGGTTCATGATATTCCACAGATGATGTGGGTTAATTGGGCGCCAGTCTGAGACTGAAGTGTATGTTGACACTTCTCTTCAACCATCTGTGATTGGTCG
>NW_007591334.1:0-586 GCF_000523025.1 Cynoglossus semilaevis | reverse complement strand
GATATAATCTCAGAATACTTCGCTGATAACTGATAACAGGAGATCTCCAGGAAATCACTCATTCTGTCAGTCATTTGTTGTTGATTGTGAAATTCTTCCGTGTTTGTGTTTTCATCCTAAAATGTGTTTGGTGTATCACAGCTCGCCTACACAACTGACCAGAGTAATTTGCTGATCTACGAACAGGTTAAAAAAAGAAATGCGCAAATGTGGTGGTTTAGATCCAAGATGGAACTCCCCATCGGTTTTCTTTGTTTCCATGTTATAAATATATTTAAGCTCTTTCATTGTCAGTGGTTGTGCGCTGAGATGTTGTCACATTTTTCACGTCAATCTGGTGCAACCTCTGCCAATCAGTGTCAAGGAACAATGAGCTGAGTTTAAACAAGGGGACAACTTTTGACATTTACCACTGGTGTAAAATTAAGTGTCTTTACTAAGTTCCTCCAAGAAGTGGGGCTATAATCGACCATAAAAAGTGGAGTTGACTTATCACCGGGGGAGGGGAGTGTGCAGTGCTCAGTAGCCTTGTCCGAATTATAAATAAACATAAAGACAAGTCGTCTATTTGCATGATATTAAATCA
>NW_007591333.1:0-586 GCF_000523025.1 Cynoglossus semilaevis | reverse complement strand
TGTGTCGATCTACCTTAATCACTCTGGTCAGGATGTTGTTATCGGTCACAGTCTGAGGGAGAGAAATGGAAGAAACAAAACTTTATTTGCTAATTAACAGGATGTAGTTGATCTGAGATCACCCATTAATTATTCATGATTAATTCAAACATGACTGAACTGATGAGAACATGTCATGAGAGATAAATGATAAATGTTGTTTACTTGTGCTCCCGGAGGTCCAGGTTTTCCCTTTGTGGCGACGATGAAAAGACGAGAACAAAAACCACAAATAAAACGCAGAGCAGTTGGATTTTGAAATGACACGGCATAAAACAACAAATATTTGCAACACAAAGAGAAAAAAAAACAAAGCAGGGCTGACAGACAAAAATGGTCAAAGTTAATTAGTGAAACGTCTTTTTAAGCCACAGGAGAGAATCAGGATGTGAAGATGCAATGACACGGTGAGTGATACAGAAGAATGAGCAGAAGCTGAGGCAATAAACAAACTCATCAGCAGCCATCAGACAACGTGAACACAAACATACCGGCTCCCCTTTGTCGCCTTTCTTTCCATCAGTGCCCTCCAAAAAAAAAAAAAAAA
>NW_007591332.1:0-586 GCF_000523025.1 Cynoglossus semilaevis | reverse complement strand
AAAAAAAACATGATTTGATTTTTGACATTTTTTGTTCTGTTGTTTTTTGTTCTTCTTCAGTACAATTGACAATTATGACACATGACTGACAGCACTGGGCTTTCACTTCGGCTTGACTGTACTGTTATGTAAGCAGAGTGGAACAGTGAGAATTATTGTTCCGTTTAACACTGTTACTGTTCTGTTTTCAGTTGCAAAAATGATGCGTTATTGGAACAAAGCTGTCTCTGTGTATAATGTCATATGTTTTGCATTTAAAAAACCAAAAATAATTCAAAAACAATCTCCCCACTCCCCACTTTGTTGTTCTGTATGTTGAATTATTTCTACATACTTCTTTTCAATGACTTCATTTGCGTTGTCAGCTGCGTTGGCCAGGTACGCTTTAACCTCAAAGTCCACACCACAGGCCTGCAGACAGAACAAAACATAATAAATAATCAGTTGAAACCGGTGACATTTTCTATGTGAGGACAAAAAATAAAAGAAAGAACCCATAAACATGGAGCCTATTCCTACCTTGCCACTGTCGTTTGTCCCCGGCTGCAAGGCAACGGAGCAGGGAAGATTGGGTGGAATCTACCAA
>NW_007591331.1:0-586 GCF_000523025.1 Cynoglossus semilaevis | reverse complement strand
ATACTCAGTAATGGTTCATCGGAAGTACTGCTTTCTCCCAGTTGTCCCCTTTGTATCCTCACCCTCTGCTCAGATGTGCTGACCTCTGACCTTCTCTGCTTCCTCTCCTCGTTATAATCCGTCGTGTGATCACAGAGGTCAGTTTCTAGACTACGACCGGGACAACGTTGAAGCTCAGCCCAGGGAGTGGAAGAAGTACGAGTTCCACTACGACAACGTTCTCTGGGCTTTTCTGACTCTCTTCACTGTTTCCACTGGAGAAGGCTGGCCAATGTAAGTCGGAGGGAGTGGAGAAGAAGAGTACACATCCCTTCATACAGACAGCACTGACAAAAGCGTTCTCCGTATGAAACCATTGATGTTAGCAATACATGGAAGACACCATTCTGCGGACCTAGAGTTCAGTGATGCTAACCAGTGGAAGCCCAGTCTTTACCATTAATTGCCAAGAATATGGCAGCTCACCACACCTCCTCAAGACAACAGTGCAGTTTCGACACTCACCACACAATGAATGAGGGGCGCTGTTTTACACGTCATAAATCACTCTCTCAAAGCGCCTAATAATAAGGACTTCTCTAATAGA
>NW_007591330.1:0-586 GCF_000523025.1 Cynoglossus semilaevis | reverse complement strand
AAAAAAAAACATAACAGTGCAGGATGTTTACACAGGAAAAAATAAATAAAAGGAGGTGAGCAGGAAAAAAGGATTTTTGTCAGAGCATTCAATTTTTGACGTGCTTTTTTAAATGGATGTGGCATCTTGTGATCTTTTCAAATATTTGAATGAACAGCTTCATTTTATTTTAATTTAATTTCTGGCTTATGTCCACGTTTGTTGATTCAGTCGACAATCAAAACGAGAGTTTTTAATTCAAAACCTTGGCTTATTGTTTCAACTATTGCTATAAAAAATTAATAACTACAATTGATTAATCACAAAGTCTCTCTCATTATTATTATTATTATTTTTACTACAGCTCACCATTAGTTTCAGTACACGCTAATAACATACAGCAGGTCCTCGGTTTAAGACGTCCTGGTCCTGTATGTGAGTTCTGACCGATGGTGAAAATCACAGGATCAAATCCATAGGAATGGAACTCTCTAGAACTGATTGATTGACACAAACAAAAAAATTCTTAAACTGTTCTTCCAGTATATTTACAACATCACCAGTTCAGTTGTGCCGACAGTTAAAAATTGTGATCTGTAAAGATCAA
>NW_007591329.1:0-586 GCF_000523025.1 Cynoglossus semilaevis | reverse complement strand
GCCTCTGTGTTTACATGCATAAATCTCTGTCTTTATTTAAATCAGTGGAAGTCATTTAAGCACCTGCTGTGTGAATCTGAGGGTCACAGAATGCCCTGAGTGGCTTTGGCACCATGCCTTTCTCTGACTGTTGCCACCCTTTGCGGTGCTGGCAAGGGTACAAAAGTGGAATCTGAGTGGCCGCTGCGCAGCGTAGCCAAGACAAACAGTGATTCACAAAACAAAGATGGATCTGTTTCTTCTTCTCTGTCCCTGTTTCTAGACCTTTCTGTCCAGGATTCAGACATGTCCTGTTCTCTTTACCCTCTCTCAACCTCCAGTGACCCATCGGTCTCGAGTGTCCTTTGTCCATTCTAACATGGCTGGGTGGAATACTCTAGATGTTGGCGATACAGCCATTGTATTAATATTCCTTCTTGGGGCCGGTCTCGACAAATTAAGGAGGAAGTTTAGGCCTACGTGTCAATAAGAACGTGGAGACCGCGGTCCACAGGAAGTCCTCCGAACAATATTTCACCATTTTATCAGTTATGCAATCCGAACTGAAACAATAAAGGTGACACCACCAAGAATGTCTTAAAGGAAA
>NW_007591328.1:0-586 GCF_000523025.1 Cynoglossus semilaevis | reverse complement strand
GGCTCAACGTGGAGCGCTGGCGCGTCCTGGCGCGGGCGCGGGGCTGCGCCGAGCGCGGCGGGACCGAGGCGCCCGAGTGCGGCATGGAGGCGTCCATCCCGGCCGTGGAGGTCTTCATGGTGAAGATCTTCATGCTCCTGGTGGTGGGCATCACCAGCGGCATGTGGATCTGGACCTCCAAGACGCTGCAGTCGTGGCACAACGTCTTCGGCAGGAAGTTGCGAAAGAGGACGCGGAGGAAAGACGGCGGCAGCGGCGGCGGCGGCGGCGTTTTCGGAAGCAGGTCTTACCTCAAAAAACCTCAGCCGTCTCTCAAGGGACCGAACTCCAAGTACCAAGAGCGCCCCCCCGCCCCCGCCACCTGCGTGTGACTTTTAATTTACGCCGCCGCGTCGATCGGGACTTTTTTTTCTTTTCTTTGTACGATCGACCTTTGACCTCTTGGGGTTGTTCTGTTCAGGGTTTTGGTTCCAAATGAAATGAAATGATTTTTTTTTTTTTGCGAGATTTGACGAACGGGGAAAAACCCGAACGATGAGGAATATGTGGCGAAAAGTTCTCGTTGAAATTCACGATAAAAAAGTGC
>NW_007591327.1:0-586 GCF_000523025.1 Cynoglossus semilaevis | reverse complement strand
TTTTTTTTTTTTCCATCCTCGCTCGAGTTTCACTGGCGAGGGCTAAGAAGCTGAAGCGAAGAGTTAAATCTCTTAAGAAGTGGGAATATAACGCAGAGGAAGTAATAGATCACATTTTCCTGAAAAAAGTATATATCTAGAGGATCTGTATGAAGGAAAAAAGAAGAGGTCTTGGCTGAAGAAAAAAAAAGATCAAATGTGTCTAATGTTATGCCTTTGTGTATCAGATGCTGGGATTTCAAGCACCAAAACCAAGTTTTTCTAGGTCTGGGCTTAGTCTTCAAAATTGTGAAATAAAACTGAGAAATAACTTCCATTTTCCTGTTTAAACACACACCACAACTGCTGACCGGTTAGTTCACTGTCTGGTTTTGTTTCACAAATGTGACCCGATAGCAGCTGGGTCACCACAGCAGCTATTTCTGCCTCCACCTCTGACATCCAGCCTCCATCACATCCCAAAAAAGCCTTAAGCTGACTGTAAGGACACAGCTAACACACACAAATAATCCATGTTAGCAACATTAGCATCTCTCGTTTCTTATGTAACCATGTCATAGGTAATGAAGCCTCAACAGCATGTCCA
>NW_007591326.1:0-587 GCF_000523025.1 Cynoglossus semilaevis | reverse complement strand
GTGATAAAACAGAGTTAAAGCATGGATACCAATAAGAGAACTTTGACCTGACAAGTTGAATTTTATTTTTGTTGTTCATTTGTCAGGGAACCATTGTTGTGACCAACATTTCCTCCGTGCTGAACGAGGAGGGACAGTGGAAGTTTCCTCATGAGTTCAACCCTGAAAACTTCCTCAATGACCAGGGAGAGTTTGTCAAACCTGAGGCCTACTTACCCTTTTCTGCAGGTAAATGAATGGTAGACCCACAGGTCGTACTGTTGATGAGAGTATTTGTCATGCGGGTGTTGCGGACATTTCAACCCCACAGGCGTCCGAATGTGTCTCGGAGAAGCTCTGGCTCGTATGGAGGTGTTTCTGGTTACCGTGAGTCTGCTGAGGAAGTTCAGGTTCACCTGGCCTGAGGACGCAGGAGAACCTGATTTTACACCTCTGTTTGGAACCATCCAGACCCCGAAGCCATATCGTATGAAGATCCAACTCAGGGAAACGCCATAAATTCAAGGCAGATGTGACAATTTATTGGCATTATAACTGTAATGACTAATAAAAGGTCAACATTTTGAAAATCACATCTATTTTACAAT
>NW_007591325.1:0-587 GCF_000523025.1 Cynoglossus semilaevis | reverse complement strand
ATACCGACCTGTAGGCGGCGATCTCGATATCCAAGGCCATCTTGACGTTCAGGAGGTCCTGGTAGTCCCTCAGGTAGCGCGCCATGTCGTCCTTGTTGGCCGTCAGCTCGTTCTCCAACTGGTTGATGGTGTCCTGCGACGACGAAAAAGAAGAGGAAACATCGTTAGAGATTGACGGGTTCCTCCGCCGACCCCCTCGTCTGTTACCGTCCGTGCTCACCTGCAGGGCGGCGATCTCGGCGCTCTGCCTCTCCTCCACGTCCTGCAGCTGCGACTCCAGAGCTTGGTTCATCTCCCGGCAGGCGTCGATCTCCGCGCTCCTGGAGCTGAGGAGTCGGCGGCATTCGCCGGCCTCGTCTTTGGCGCTCTCCTTGCCGCGAGGAGGAACGCCGACGCCGACCGCCGCCATCTTGTCGCAGAACCACTCCTCGGCCGACTGCAGGTTCTCCCGCGCCACCTTCTCGTACTGGCCCCGGATGTCCCTCAGAGCGGCGGACAGGTCCGGCGGTTTGGCCACCTCCGTCTCCGCCGTCGCCTCGTCCGCGTACCGCATCTGGAGCCGCAGCTCGGCGACCTCGCCGTCGCGC
>NW_007591324.1:0-587 GCF_000523025.1 Cynoglossus semilaevis | reverse complement strand
ATGGTTCATGTGTAAAAAGTAACATTTTGTTTTTTTGTTGTTTTTTTAAAAAGTAAATTAGCGAGAAAGGTTTAATATAAGGAAGTGTAATATACCATTCAACTGCAGGGGGTGATGTCGTAACGACTGCTGAAAAGTGTTAAAATGGGTAATTCTGCTCATTTCAAGTTATTTAATTTAGTTTAAAAAAAACTAAAGACAATGTTTTCACTGACAAACTTAACTTAGAACGTAGTTGCGTTCCAAGACCCCATCACGAAATGGGAAAAATCGCAAAGTAGAGGCGAGATAGTTATTATATCATTTACGTATATATATTTACCCTTTATGAATCACCCTCACACTGTTATGTTTGTAGGATTAAAAAGTGAATGTAGTGTAAATTATGAGCTGATAAACCCTCGGCGGCAACACACTGACTGCATTAATCACTGCGCACACAAACAAATGCGGAGACATATTTAAATCTCTCGTCGATGCCAAAGACATCCCACACTGACTATTTCTCAAATGTGAGAAAATGAAAAAAAAAATGTGATGATGAGGTGACAATGTAAATGTGTCACCTCTCAGAGCCAGGATTCTTT
>NW_007591323.1:0-587 GCF_000523025.1 Cynoglossus semilaevis | reverse complement strand
TGTATTTGCTAGTGAATCATTTTATCTTATTTTACTAATAAATGATTTCTAATGTGCTTTTATCAGGTTTTTGTTGAATTACTACTAACAAATGCTAACTAACATGCTAATACAATTTACTACATATTTGAACGTAATTAAGGCGACAACCATATTTAACCGCTGATCACCTAACAGGGAAAGATGCCCGTGAGTTGAAGTCCTCTACTGTTTTCTTACGTGGTTGGGACTCGACAGTCTGATGTCCATTGAGCTATTGACCACAGAAGACTCCCTACTCTAAAGTCTCTATCTGTGAAGTGCTGCATTCGTAAGGCTTGTCCATCTGTTGTCATGACAGCCTACACGAATGTGTACAGGGCTGTATTTTTAGCCAATGTTTAATCTGTTCACCTTTCCTGTTTTAAGCCACCTTCACATCTAGCCAGCATGTTGGCTTTAAGCCATTATCTGTGAGGAAGAGTTAAGTGATTAGAGACCACAACCTGGACAGTGACAGCAGGAGCACAGGCAGGATCTCACAGGCTGACCCAGTTGACATTAGTCAGCTAAACAGATATTGCTTTCAAACCAACAAAAAAAATGTT
>NW_007591322.1:0-587 GCF_000523025.1 Cynoglossus semilaevis | reverse complement strand
TTTTCTGTTCTACTGAGTAAGAGGGTAATTAAAGTTCCAGATTTCAGTTGGAAATAGGATTAGAATTATAGCCAGATTACAATTAAGGAAATAATTAAGAATTTGTAATAATTTAGTTTACAGTCAGGAGCCAGAGAATGCATTTATGGAGTTGACTTATGTAGCGATCCTATGATCATTTCGATATTTCTTACATCCCTTAAATTTATTTTTGTTGTCATAATGAATGAAAAAATGTTGACTACAACACTAATGTCGATGGAAGTCAGAACTGTGGCTTGCTCTGCCATTTTAAAAATGGGAGCTGTTATGTATAATAATATTTACTAAGGTAAACTAAAAATGATATATGACCTTTTGCACAGGGCGATTGATATTTGTTAATTGAACCATGGTACCCCTTTAAGTAAGCCTTTGACACCAACAAGAGAGCCTGTCTCAGATTCCTGAGCCTCCCCTCATCCATGTCTGCCCCTAAGGCACATCATGAAATAAAAGAGAGAACTGATGGGAAGTTTCTTTGAAGTCAGTCAGAAAAGGCTCCCGAAACAGGCCATTGATGTGTGTTTTTTATATATATATATATA
>NW_007591321.1:0-587 GCF_000523025.1 Cynoglossus semilaevis | reverse complement strand
TATATATATATATATACACACACAATACATTATGCAGAGGGTTTCCCTGAGTGCACGGCACTGCCTCACCACCACTCACCGTACGGTATCCCACGAGGACCGCAACCCGTTTCAAGAAAATGGGTTACAACTCAGAGGTGTGTTGGAAACATGTCTACTTGACTTCTAGCAGTGTTTTAAACGCCTGAGGCTAACAGACTTTTCATAAACCCAGATCGTCCGCAGGGCCACTCCGCCTGGAACGACTCCACACTGATTCTCCCTCACACTTTCATTGAGAACATCCATGTTCCTGACATCATTAAAACTGTCTTCACGCTCTCACTTAGTCCAGCCCAGGGTTTGGACCTCCAGTCGTCCTTGAGCCTTTTTTTGAGAATGACAACAGGGTCAGCGTTCCAGTTCCAGTGTTTGTTTGTAGGAAGAGGTGAGCCCCTGGTGGACTGGAGGGCGTCTGGATGTCCCAGAAATAAAGATGGGACAAAATGATTTATTTTCAGGAACCGTCACATGAGGCCGGGCTCAGGGAGCGAGTGTATACAGGCTAAAATGGAACACGGTAGCTAGCGCAAAATGGACAGGTTTTT
>NW_007591320.1:0-587 GCF_000523025.1 Cynoglossus semilaevis | reverse complement strand
GCTTTGTTTCAAGGTTTACCTTTGGAAAGGACAGAGTTGGCATCACATTTGGGACAGTGTGGATTTTTGATCTTTCGTCCTGGAACATGATCAACCAGTTTGCAGTAGACCTCGGGTTCCGGATCTCCGCACGTGGCATTACTGCTGATGTCGGCATTACTTGCGAGATTCAAGATGGCCGGAAACAGACCTGAAATGAATACAAACGTAGTAACAATGTCAGTGCCGGTAGACTAGTCTAGACAAGTCTGCATCACTCTGAATGCTGATTCTATTCCTTTTTATGTTGAGTGTTGGGAGAAGATGAACAACCCAATGCCAGTAGTGGATCAAGTGCCCCCTACAGATGGATCAAGACAAATAAAAGACTTATACGACTATATCAATCTGAACAAAGTCTTACGTCAATAACGGGACATTTAGAGCCTATGAATATCAAAGTGTGTTTTTGTACAGTGTTAAGAGTTGGTTTGATCGATCAGCTCGAGAGGAAGTGAATACGCATGGGGGGGGGAGTAGCCTAACTGGTTTATGAGAGATGAACGCTGACGTGGGAAAAGTGTTTGGCAGAATCCGTCTGGTCACCC
>NW_007591319.1:0-587 GCF_000523025.1 Cynoglossus semilaevis | reverse complement strand
CCAAAGTGACTATTGACAAAATTCCCAGTAGCCAAGTGCTTTGTGATATGTGATATATGCATGTGATATATGTATAAAATATGAATACTTAAATACTTAATTTGGGCTACATTCAGGATTGAATTATTTATGGGATTTAAAAAAAAGACATGGCTCACTTTCAAAATATTTAATAATTACATTTTAAAAATTCTACAGGATTTTATTTAACATAGCATTAAACATTTAAATATGAATATTTGATGGAAGTGTTTTCCATTGCACAATCGACACCTTCCTTTTTCTTCAAACTCTGTACTATTTTGAACTCTTTCTCCTCTGTCACTTGTACTTGATCCGGGAGAATTTAAATTTATTTCGTTCCCTGTGCTGTAATGACAATAAAGAACCTTGAGCCTTGATATTAGAAAATATATTAATAAAATATTAGTTGTCGCAAATGTCTCGTGAGGGAAAACAAATCAAATTTCACTAAATCTGTTTTTCCTTTGGAAAAAATATAAATATAATTAAATATCAAGAGTCTAAAACTTCTTTGTGGACTTAAATAAAGTCCCTTACAGTCTCGCAGGAACGACTGCGCAGGC
>NW_007591318.1:0-587 GCF_000523025.1 Cynoglossus semilaevis | reverse complement strand
CCCCCTTCCTTCAGCGGTGCCTTATCAATATGCTGCCTATAAATTAATGCAAGGAAATCTAGAACAAAACATGGTGTTGGTGATCAACTGACTGGGACGACGAGCAGGTCGGGGTCGGGGCTAAACAGCCAGTGAACCTGTTCGTTTTGGCATCAGCGATAAAAAATGACGGCTCCTTGATTCATTCGCAGTCAATAATCATCCATTCATGCAGTGACAAGTTTCAATGCATAATTAACCCCAGTGGGGGGAATTTACAATAACTGCTCTCAAGGTATTATGTAACATGTTTATAGATAAATAGATTAGATAGATAAAAGTCAGCAGAGTTGTCCAAATAGAAATCACAACTCATCGAATGCCATCTCTTGTCCAGCCATGGGCAGTTCTACTCTCATTCAGCGTTGCCAACACTGAGCCTGAGCGCAGTCTGACACACTGACTGAAGCTCATCCACCCACATGGACTACAGTCAACACAGAATGTAGAATATTTTATGACGGTCCACAACAGCCAGAGTCAGAGTGTCTAGGGAAGTCCAACCTGACATCCTGTGGTGGAGTTCACCTTGTGCTAAGAGTGTGCTC
>NW_007591317.1:0-587 GCF_000523025.1 Cynoglossus semilaevis | reverse complement strand
TTTTTTAATTTTTCTGAAACCAGAAGTACATTTAAAAGAACTGGATTTGAGTCCTTTGCCCAGACAAAGAAGCAGGTTTTAACCTGCTGCAGGAGGAAGATAGTAGAAATTTACAAATGGACATGCAGAGAAACAACCATGACTTTTTATCACTTCTTAGACCTTTTTGACAAACCCTCTTACAATGGACATTCAGAAATGGCTGTAAAAAGTGAAACTATTAACTCAGAATAAACCCTGTGCTCTATCCCAAACTTAATTTAAAGGTTAAGGAAAATTGAAGGTGTTATTTCCAAACTAGTGGAGTGTAAAATGCACTGCTGGAACCACATGCACTACTGCAACTCCTTGAAACAAATGAGTCGCCTGAACTGTCCTACAGGCCTCATATAAACTCATACAATAATCACTGAAGCTCACTGTGGTCCATGTTTACACTGCGGTTCATACATTTGCACAGACTGTAATTACCAAAGGCTAAACTTACACCTGATCAATGTTGTGATGAACGTTTGATGCCGTGCATTAATTCTAACAGGTGTAGAGAGGCGTTTGTGTTCAGTCAGGAGAGAACGGTTCTGGCCACT
>NW_007591316.1:0-587 GCF_000523025.1 Cynoglossus semilaevis | reverse complement strand
TTTTTTTTTGGCATTCAACTATGTTGTGTTGCTTTCAAGTTTTTAATCCAGCAGAGGTTGGCGCAGAAGGACAAGGCCACATTTGGAAGGCAAGCAACCTAGACGATACTGAAGACGAGGAGCTGTCACAGTGTCTCTGGGGTGAGGTGGAATCCTGACGTTTTGCGTTATGAAGCCCTATTCCGTAGATCTTTTTAATGCCAATGTCAGCAGACTATAATTTGCTTCCCCATTCCACAGGGTTAGTGTTAAACCCTGAACTTGAGAGTGACAGTGAGGATAGCGAGCCTGATGGCCAAGATGATCCTCAAATTCCGTCACCGGAGATGGACGACGTTAAAGGTGAGAGAGTTGGCCAAGATATTTATTTAAATTTGTTTAAACATGAACCAGTCATCATAATTCGTTCACTTTGCACTGAGTAAAACTACCTGCGTTTTATTGCCCAACCAATTTGACTGTGGTGGTTGTAATGCCACATGTTGTGAAGTGCGACGAAAACATTGTTCAAGTTAGCTTGTTAGCACCAGCTACAAAATGCATAATGAGGTAGAAAAAATATATATGAGTCGCTCCGGAGTATAAGT
>NW_007591315.1:0-587 GCF_000523025.1 Cynoglossus semilaevis | reverse complement strand
TTTGTTGTTATGATCATTGTTTATGAGATCAATCACGTCATTAACTTAACAGTGTTGTATAAATAAATTTGATTATTTTTGTAAACTGTGTTTGTCTGTGTTACTTTATTCATTGAAGCCAAGCAATTTGCCAAGAACTCTAAAAATCCTTCAGATATTTAATTGTTATTGAATACTATTGATTTTAGTATATTTATAATACTTCAAGTAATACATTATTGCTATATTAGTAGGATAAAATAACAATTAAAGATAACTTTAATGAGACTGATCGTGTTATTAATTTGAGACTGGTTAATAACACTGAGTGCTCCTATGCAGCGCTCGACCCATTGCACCTACATATTAATGGTGCCCCGTGTGAGGCAAATTGGTTTTGTTGGCTTTTTTGGATATTTGTTTCAACAATAGACAAATTATCAGTTTGCTTAGTAACTGCAAGGTTTGTTTTAAGGTGTGTTCAGATGGTTAATAGTAGTGATAACCATATCACATAATACTTACAACCCAATTTTATTAGATCTAGGAGATAAGTTTTTAATTTTAACAAATTAATAATCATTAAACTTAACTGTTAATAATTAAAT
>NW_007591314.1:0-587 GCF_000523025.1 Cynoglossus semilaevis | reverse complement strand
TACATACTCGTCTCTATGCGGCACTCCGCGGGCCGGTTTTGGGCCCCGGCCCGTATGTTTAACACCGCTGGAATACGCCTTCACTGACTCCGTCCTACCTCCCTCGTGCAAACCTTATCCTCGTTCTGATAAGAATTGTTATTTTTAACAATGTGTCACGTCAGCCGGGTTTCATTTTCAGTGCACGTTGGTTCCTAATTAGATCTGTGCTGACTGATGCAAGAAGAAGAAGAATCCCTCGTCTGTGGTGCAGGGATGGGGAGGCGCCATGAATGGTTAGCAGTCGTAGGGCCGATGGGATCCGTTCGACTCGCTCTGAATGTTGTCTTTGTAAGTCTTCTCGGTTTATCAGTGAACGTCCTCCCTGTCTCAGAGAGCTGTCTCTATCTGAATGTTCGGTTTCACTAAAGTATGAATATTTGCACCGGGTCCAGAACAAATGGCGAGGGGTGGGAATGGCCTTCAAACATGCTGGGCCTCCACGCTGACAGATCCTCCCAGACAGAAGAGATCTGTTCGGGTGGTGAGCCTCACAGATGTTTCAGTTGCAGAACATTATCAAAAGCTCCCTTTTTTTTTTTTTTTTT
>NW_007591313.1:0-587 GCF_000523025.1 Cynoglossus semilaevis | reverse complement strand
CAACATTGTTCAAAATCTTAAATTACCTTTAATCTGCATTTACACAGTGTTATCAATGCTTACAAAGAGTGTATTCTTTTATATCCAAAGGTCCTTGTGGTCCACAGCCGTGTGGCCAGGGGAGCACCTGTCAGGAGCGAGTTAATGATACCTTTGTTTGCTTGTGTGTACCCGGAGAGTCCTACGATTATAACAGGAAAGTATGTGAGAAAGGTAAGTGAGTTTGTACCATTTACAAGAAGAACCTTGTGTTTGTGATTAAGAGGAGCCTTTAGAGAAAAAAGAGGGGGTGGGGGGAGTTTCGATGTTCAATTAAAAAGTACTATTTTTTGTTTGATTAAAAACTGCATAATAATAGATTGGTGATTGTTAAATAAGCAATAGCTGCATTTAAATGAGTCAAAATAAATTTAAAGACTTTCTTTAAGGGGAATATTAAATCATTTATGTGCTGCCAAAAGTGGCCCTTTGGCCCACGAGTTTGAGACCCCCTGGCAGTCTCACAGGGAGACAGCTGCTGCATATTTGAGTAAAACTGTATAATTGAAAAGGAGTTCATATAAAACTTTACAACATGGTGAAATATT
>NW_007591312.1:0-587 GCF_000523025.1 Cynoglossus semilaevis | reverse complement strand
CATTTTAAGAGCTTGGTAAGAAGAACAAAGTTATTATCTGTATCAAATGCTTTCCTTTTGGTGCCGAAAATTACGTTATTCAGCAACCACTATTGTCAACAACAATCTTTGCGTCACCATAAGGACCATTGTGGTTTGGGTCTTGTCTCCGTACAGAGCTGAAAGTACTATCTTGAGCTCAAGTCATGTTTCTTAGAAAATGTATACAACGACATCCACAGAAAGCAATCACAATAATCAATGTGGTGACTATAGAGATTATTAGCATTTTCCATGGTCCAAACGTGTTACTTAGCCAGTCGTCTATTGGGTTATCAATTCCAGACTGAGAATGCATAATTTCAGAGTAGGCTTTAAGTTCTGTCAGGGTTTTAGTCAAATCACCATCAGTTGATCCGTGGTGTCTTCCTGATTGATCCATCCTGATTCTGTTCATAATGGACCCTTCTGGAGAGACACTTGTGTATTAGAAAGAGTTTTATGGTGTTCTATCCATACCAAACGTCCTATGACGAAGTTGTCAAAGAATACAACATCAAGCGTTGATACCACAATTCGATGGACGTCTGCCGCTCCCCTAAACTGAT
>NW_007591311.1:0-587 GCF_000523025.1 Cynoglossus semilaevis | reverse complement strand
ATATATACAGTGTATGTAGTACTAGGATCACGGTGATGAAAACATCACAGCTTCACAAACTGAAGGTTAAACACCGCGTTGGCGCTGTTGTCTTGATCTGTGATCTTTGACCTGTGACCTGTGGCCTCTTGCCCTGCTCCTCTGTCGTTCTGTTTGGGGATTTTCATTTCTAATCTGGAGGATTCTACAGACGAACACCAGGTGACGGATGACAGACACCTGGATCCATGGTCTGTCAAAGCTGGTACTGTTGGGTATTTATCTAAATCTAGCCTGACTAATCCTGATTAGTTTGGAATAATCCTGATTAATTTGGATTAATCCTGATTAGTTTGGATTAATCCTGATTGATTTGGATTAATCCTGATTAGTTTGGATTAATCCTGATTGATTCTGATTATTCCAGATTAATCCTGACAATTTCTAATTAATTGGGATTAATCCTGATTAGTTTCGATTAATCCTGATTGGTTTGGATTAATCCTGATGAATTCTGATTATTCCATATTAATCCTGATCACTTCTAATTAATTTGGATTAATAATGATTAGTTTGGATTGATCCTGATTAGTTTGGGTTAATCCTGA
>NW_007591310.1:0-587 GCF_000523025.1 Cynoglossus semilaevis | reverse complement strand
AACATTTGTGCTGGTGCGGCAAATTTCCAAATTCCCGTATCGGTGTGCCCGTGTGTATATGTGCATGCTCCTGGGGGCTGTCACCTTTATGTAGTTCATCATCTGCAGATTAAAGTGGTCCTTGGAGTTCTCCAGGATCAGGGTGCAGCCCATATTGGACGTCGTATTGTGGAGATCAAAAATGACATCGTAGGCCTCGGGGCTCCCCTTGGGTCCGAACATCTTGTTGATTTCCTGGGCTCGCTGCACCTCGTAGGGCAAATCGTGTCCACCGGGAGCGCTGCAGAATGTACGCATACACAGTTGTGGACACTCAGCACAGCACGAATCAGGACAAGGACAATAATGCTAAGAACAACAGTGAGTTATGGTGTTTTACGCAACGTTAACATTTGTCCCAAATGTGTGGAACCCTTTCCCCTACCTGGACACACCAAACAAAACAAGTTATAATTTAGCAGCATATTTAACTCCCTATAGATATGAATCAGTTTTGTGGGTATAAATACATTTAATTCAAAAAATCCAGTGTATGCTTTTATACTCAGGGATCTTTTGAGAATTTTGCTTTGCTCCCATACTATAGC
>NW_007591309.1:0-587 GCF_000523025.1 Cynoglossus semilaevis | reverse complement strand
GTAAGAGTATTATGGTAAGAGTATTATAAGAGGGTAAGTCATTAGCACTGCTGTTCTAACACCGACGTTGAAAAGTCGTCGCTCGTATCGGTAAAGCTAATGGTTTCTACGAGGTTCACCGAGAACCAGGACCAAGTCATTCTCAGATACCTATGAAGTGACACGCTCTCAGTTTCATCCCCTGCAGAGATTAAATCACTGGCAGATTAGATCCAGACTCTGGGACGCAGCAGGACGTTTGACGCTCATCCTACACTGAACACTCAGATCAGCTGGACTGGAGTGAAAAGCGTGAAAATCAAACTGTAATTTGCTGTAGGGTTTTAAACTTTAGACGGAAATGAGCAACTGATTACTGTATCATCGGCATAGAAATCACACGACACAAAAACTCACTGATATGATGAGAAAACAGCCAAGGCTCCAGTGTGGAACCCTGAGGAACACCTTTTATGCAAAATTAGACCAAAAGTCCTGGACGTAGTGTCTGAAATAGTTCTACGTGAACCACAAGTGGTAAACATGGGTACTGCGGGTCATATGCAGAATTTTTTTATGTATATATTTTTGTTTGTTTTGTTAAAATA
>NW_007591308.1:0-587 GCF_000523025.1 Cynoglossus semilaevis | reverse complement strand
ACGGTGACCGTGCAACGCCCCTCTTTCACCTCCAGGACTTGTGTCAAATCCGTAACATTGAGAATAAGCTTGCCCCCGGGATGCAGTGCGGTCAACAGCTCGTAGACCACCTGGTAGCCCAGAATGCGAGGCGATCCTGGAGGTCCTGTAAGAATCTGCGGACCCAGGAAGTAACAATCAGCTGGAATAGTGCGTACAGTTGATGTCAATGTTTGACTAAGACATACAGTAGTGAATGAAACATGTCAAGGTGTTGGGGAGATATTTCAGTTGTTAGTTAAACAATAACTCGTCCGTAAGTACTTTAGGCTCAGGTTGAAGTAAGGTGAGACATCTTCAACTTAAGAGGGTCCAGTTCTCAAACTTCTAAGGATGAAATGACCTGCATTTATTTTCTCTAGTATGGGTTAAAGAAAACACTGATAACTAAAATATCGCAACATTTCATTTCACAGTACCGTATCGATATTTTGCAACATCTGTATCAGATGGAACAGCATTGAGTCTTTACTATGATGACACTTTGACTACAACTACATTGTTTTAAAAAAAACCTCCATATATATCGTCGTGTCTAGAATATCGCA
>NW_007591307.1:0-588 GCF_000523025.1 Cynoglossus semilaevis | reverse complement strand
AGCGCCATTTTACCTGCTCAATAATCAAGTGAGTAACAACTAATAAATAATACTTTATAAAATACCACATCAACTAAATTGAACCGAATAACCTAGTATTATTTCGTTGTGTATTTTGTTGATAAAGTATTAGGTATTAATCCATCAAAAATTGTATTTGCTTCCATAAAATATCGCCACTCAAACGAACTGCACCCATTTAATACATGAAAAAGTCACGCAACCAGAGCTGCTCTGTGACGACTTTAATCTGTGGGATTATCTGAGACCGGCTTCAGACTTTAGGTTCTAATTTAATTCCACAGACATCTCCTATCATCTTGACCAAAACTATAAATCTAATTGATCCAGTTCTACTGTATATTTGCGCATGTATAAATACAACTGTGTGTAACTGTTGAGGAGAATTCTTATTGTAATTGGGTTTTAATAATTACATGTAAATTACTGAAAGTGCATATGGAACTGAAGCGGCCATTGTCTCTTCAAATGCATAGATCAGCCCATATGGAGCAGGTGTTTGGAACTGTTGTATTATACGAAGATCATTCATGGGAAATAATTATATTTAAATGTTTTTTTCCTGCC
>NW_007591306.1:0-588 GCF_000523025.1 Cynoglossus semilaevis | reverse complement strand
GTCAATCTCAACGATGTTATTATTCACTTCAGTTAAAGTTCATGATCTTTGCATTTCCCCTCTCTTTTTTTTCAGCATATGAGGTGAAGCAGCACAGCAAGAGGAAGGAGATCTCCTCACGTTCATGGTTCAGCTCCCCTGCAGCGACACCTGGGGGCGCTGCAGGCAGTCTGCTCCACAGACTCAGCATGCAGGGGAAAGAAGCAGCAATGGCCAAATCCTTCAGCACCTCACAGAGTCCACTGATCATCAAACGCACCGGAGGACCTGGATTCAAAACAGAACCTAGCGCCACTGTCACCCGTGGAAATGTGGACCCTGAAGTGAACACGCACGAGAACAGGACTCAGAAACAATTAGACTCGAATGGAGATGATAGAGCCGCAAGAGTCTTTCAAAAATCGGAGACAAATGTTGTTAAACCTGCAGAGGAAGTGTGTGAAGGACAGATTAATCATGTGGAGAGGAAAGTGGACAGGAGCGGAGGAGCAGTCGCCTCCCTGGTGGCAGATTACAGCGACTCAGACTCTGATGGTGGACAGTGAGGCCTTACATCTTGTGGACATAAAAAAAAACATTGCTACCCTT
>NW_007591305.1:0-588 GCF_000523025.1 Cynoglossus semilaevis | reverse complement strand
GTAATTTATGTGAAATATTCACATTTTCATAATTAACCATTATCCCAATAATCAAGTTAATTTATTAATGATCTTTGTTAGTCTTGATGTATAAAACATTACATCTTATGTCCAATCATGACTCGACAGACTGTTTTAAAAATGTTAGATTGGAATAAAAAAAGAAATCAGACTGAGACGTTGTTAAAGCCTGTGGTTGATTGATTTATTTTTGGTGTTTCTTGCTGAAAACCTGCTACATCACTGTAAAAAAAGACTGTGTGCACAGCAACATCACACTGTAAATAATGTGGGACATAGAAAAATAAAGATATTATTTACATCAGTTCAACAGTGGAGACCAGATAGAAAAGAATCTGTGAGCAGAATCATGGAACCACAGATACTGATGTTTCAACTCGTCCCACATGAGCTCCAACATCCGTGGCATTGAATGACAAGAGATCGTCTGCAGCTCAACTGACCAGCAGGGGGCGAAAGAGTCTGACTCCTGAAGAGGCCGCTCACAGATAAAACACAGAAGAGTTTAGGTTTTCACATTCTTCGAAATCAAACGGACCATTTCTCTTTTTCAGTAACTTTTTTTTT
>NW_007591304.1:0-588 GCF_000523025.1 Cynoglossus semilaevis | reverse complement strand
TTATTAAACAAAAAACAAAAAAACAAAGCAAGAAAAAAGCCAGATATTTTTGAAAAAGAAGCTTACAATTAAAGCTTAAAATTCTTCTATGTCTCAACTTAAATATTATAATCAAATAAGTATAAAACCAACGATATTTGCCACTGCCAGATTAATGTTTGATCTAGTTTGTTAGAGAAGAACATGTTCCCATCAGAGTCTGGGTCTATCATCATAACAGTATAACAGACAGCATCAGAGCAACAGCCAGTAAACAAGTATTGCAAATTACATGGAATTCTGAAAATATGATGATAATAATAACGCTGTTAATGTGTGATAAATTCATACACTAATTTAATAACATCCTGACCCAGTCCCATTTTTCTTGCTATAATACTCAAATTTAAACTTTTTCACAAACTCAAAGCTCTGTGAGTGTGTCAGCTTATGTTGCCAGACTTGAGTCGACAGTAGAGTATTTGTTACACAGCTGTGATTTTCAATGTCCTTTTTTTTAAGTAAAGTTAATCCATACAAAGATCTTGAACAATTTAGAACTGTAAAAAGAAGTTGTCGGATTGTTTTCAATGTTGACAGATTTGCAGG
>NW_007591303.1:0-588 GCF_000523025.1 Cynoglossus semilaevis | reverse complement strand
CCCCGCGGGCACCTTAGGGAGTCCACGGGGGCTACCAGGTGTCAGGAGCACTGCTCTATTCAAGAACCCAGGAGTGCTCAATCTATTGTTGGGTTGGATCTCCTCCTTCCCTCTTTTGCTGCTGACTGTCACGGCAGCCCACACATCAAACTGTTCTCGGGGTCAGGATTTCTGCACACAGTTTGTCCAGTTTAAACCCCAGACACGTCATATTGCTCATAGTGATGGATAAGACTGAGGGGTTTGAATCCCCCTCCTTCAGGCTCTCTTAGCTATCTTCTTAGCTCTATCTCTGCAGCTCTGGCATTTCTTCCCTATTTCTAGCTCCAGCCGGCCTTGGAGATAATCGCCGTGGTAGAGAGCACCAGTAGAGTGCTTATAAGGTGAGTGCTGATATCCAATATGATGATATTGTACAATTAATTTCCAATTCCAATATTAACTGATACTGATATATACAGCTGTTTTTTCCAAAACTGTGCTAAACCTCTCAGGACCCCATGAGCAATTCCAGCATTTTTGGCGAAACCCAGGCAGGTTTTCAATATCCGAGGAAAAAACGATAAAGATTCTTACAGATGTTACATA
>NW_007591302.1:0-588 GCF_000523025.1 Cynoglossus semilaevis | reverse complement strand
ACACTGCCTTTCTACACTCCCTGTCAGGGGGTGCACAGTGTTTAACATAAACAACTGTATCGTCTGTAAAAAGTCGCACTTTTCGAGTCATATTAATAATAATGAAGGATCACCTGGTTTTACTGTCGTCCTGGTGGAAAATAAAACCACGTGATTTACTCACTGTCAATTGTTGTAAACATAAAGCGAAGTCAATTTAAGATTTCTTATCTCCGTCATCTCCAAAAACATCGTAATTCACCAAAAGGAAAACTTGTTTTGAACGAATGCCGCAGCGTTAACGTCACGTCAACGTCTTCTTGACTCTCCCATCCTGACCTCTGACCTCTGACCTCTGCCACGTGACCCACTATCAGTATAATAGTATAACCTACCAAACCATGTGACCCACTTTAGAATCATGTGACCCACTTTTGGGGTTTTTGGAACCGACTTGGTTTTAATGAAACCAAATCTCGTCCTTTTTTTTCAAACTGGGTAACGATCGTTAACTTGTTAATCTCAAGGGAAGAACTTTTGGGGTTCGTCACCTTCGCCTTTGCCAAAAAGCAGACGTGAAAAGTGAGAGAGTGGATGACAGTGTGAGTG
>NW_007591301.1:0-588 GCF_000523025.1 Cynoglossus semilaevis | reverse complement strand
AAAAATATAAACAAATAGTTAGTACAAATCCTCCAGTATAGAGAAAAAGCATGGACATACCTACGATGTGACGATGTCATGTTCATACTCCAGCCAACATTTGCGAAGCCTCTGAAAGGCAGATTTTGATACATTTATGGCACTTTTCTGCGGCAGCTCTGTAGAAGGGGTGGGCTGCTGCCAGTGTCCTGGGCTTTTGGAGATACCGTGCCATTGGGTTCTTCCACTGTGAAAGACTTTGAGCGTCTGCTGCTGCTGCCAGCCTCCGCTCCTGGACCCCGAGTCCCTTCTTGCAGCCAGTCTGTCAGCAGATGGGTTTAAAGGTTCCAATTGACCGTGGAGATGGAACGCCATTCCCTGCCAGGAAGTTTCAGAGCCGATTCGAAGGTGTGTGTTCCTGGCCTGGCAAAATCTTCCCTATCCGAAAAGCCGATCAAAGCCAACAGCTGCGTGTCCGGCTCTGCCAAACTCTACAGTCGATGTTCACACATGCACACTCACGTGTGACTCAAAGGAGTACTTGGAAATTTCAGATGCATTACTTTGATTTCATTTAAACTCTTATGTGGCCATTTACTTCACCAAACA
>NW_007591300.1:0-588 GCF_000523025.1 Cynoglossus semilaevis | reverse complement strand
GAAAGAATTCCCCTACTATCTGCGCTTAGCTGAACCCTCTACACTCGACGCCACCCCCAGAGGATCTCCCCACAGGTTAATGAGCTCAAACATGAGCTGATTAATGAGAGCCAAAAGACATGAAAGAGAGGGGAGATGGGAGGGCGGGGGTGGGGGGCAGCTCAGTGGGACTTCAGATTGAAACATGAAAGGTTCTTCGGCCACCCTCTGTGGTTTGGGGTCATTTCGTATCTACTGACATTTTACTCTACGGTTGATCAAACCTTTCAACCTTCCACAGTTTAGATTTAAACTCTAAAATGATAATACTGCCCCCTACAGTGCTCAATTGTGGCGTTATGTGTATATTCAGTATATACATATCACATTTTAGCTCTGCTGTCACAGACTCGCGTGGATGTGATTTGAAGAGGCAGAAAACGTTGGTGTTCCGGTGGCACAGCAGGCAGCAGAGATCCAGGATCAATAAAAAACCGCTACAACATTCCATCAAAGTCTTCTGGAATACCTGAACCCAAGAAGAGGATGTGTGGGAATTCCTCACCGAGGAACGAGAAAGAAAATACAACTGTAACTGAGACACATCTC
>NW_007591299.1:0-588 GCF_000523025.1 Cynoglossus semilaevis | reverse complement strand
CTTTTGTTTTTGCATTTACTCTTGGTGTATTTTTATTTATGGGTACTGAAAAATTCTCATTAAGTTTTTGTTTATCTGGCTAAAACCACTCAACTAATTTTGTTGGTCAATGTAAACACAGTGGGGCTTCAAGATAGGAGTTCAATCCATTCCAAAACAGCACTCTTATGTCGATCCACTTGTATCTGGATTGCATTTTCCTCATTAAAATTAACTAAAAACTAATTAATTCCAGTAATAATTAAGAAAACATTTTCTAATATTGTCATAAAAATGGGTAAAATAACCCAGCAAGGGACAGTGAGCGAGACAGCGCGACAGAGTGTCGGGGCCACTAAGGTAGGAGAAGGACCGGGTGTGAGGACTGGATGCTTTTATACCTAAAAAAAAAACTCACTTTCACGTTTAGAGTTATTTCATACATTATCTGTATTGGTTTGCGTTTTGAATCATAAAAAAAATTTCTCCATTCTTTTTATGTGTACATGACGAAACTGTAGATCTAGACTACGTACGAGAAACTTATTGATTATGATATTTTTTATTGTTTTTTTATTTTTTCCCATCATCCCGCTTTGACGCCCTTGT
>NW_007591298.1:0-588 GCF_000523025.1 Cynoglossus semilaevis | reverse complement strand
ATATTTCATTAAGATATTTGGTATTTCTAGTTGTTCCTGGCTTTCGTCAATGTTGACATAGTTATCTACTTTGAAGTTATTTTAAGATTTAAAAATAACTATAATAACATTAACAATATAAAGGTCATCATTTTAAAAGTAGGAATTTTGACTTGTATTTCAGTGGCTCCTGTTATAAAAACATCAGTAATAACAACAACATCTTCAAACAATTACTATATTCCATATCAGGATGTCGCCCGCAGCTACTCGGTGCTCAGTGTATTAGCTACAGTCACACAGTGAGTCCATTAAGCACCTTCCATATGCCTACACGATGCTCTCCATGTTACACCTATTCATATACAGACTCAGAGTGGAGGTCACACAGAGTCGGTGCTCAGCAGAGCGGTTTTATTTTTCCTTTTTCTCTATTTATGCACACCGATTCGCAGGCGGACGATTACAAACACAACTCCACCTGAATGTAAAGGCTACAGTAGATTACAGCTCAGCTCGGCCTATAGGAGCAGGGTGATCAAAGACATAACCTGGCAGGAAAGGAAAAAAAGATCATTATGGGCTTTAATGAAAGAGGAGGGAAAAAAA
>NW_007591297.1:0-588 GCF_000523025.1 Cynoglossus semilaevis | reverse complement strand
TTTGGACACCTAGAAACCTGAATGTTTTGACCCTCTCCACTCGCTGAGGGGGGCTGGGTCGATGCTGTGCTTCCTGAAGTCAATTATGATCTCTCTGGTCTTCTTGGTGTTTAGGGAGAGGTTGTTCTCCAAAGACCAGGCTGCCAGCTTCAAGATCTCCTCCCTGTAAGCCACCTCATGCCACCTCGGCAAACTTGATGATGTGGTTGTCGCTGTGGACTGGACTGCAGTCATGGGTGTAGAGACAGTACAGGAGAGGGCTCAGCACACAGCCCTGTGGGGTGCTGATGCTCAGTGTGTGGGTGGGGGAGAGGTGGGAACCCAGTTTCACAGTCTGGGGACGGTTGGTGAGGAAGTGCTTTGTCTAGAAGCATGTGAGGGGGGGAGGCCGAGACTGTTCAGTTTATTGCAGAGTCTGTCTGGGATTATGGTGTTAAAGTCGGAACTGTAATCCACAAAGAGCATCCGGACATAGCTCTGCAGCTGATCTATGTGGTTCAGTGCAGAATGGAGAGCTATGGCAATGGCGTCCTGCGTGGATCTGTTTGCCCGATAAGCAAACTGGTGGGGGTTGAGGTCTGGGGGGAG
>NW_007591296.1:0-588 GCF_000523025.1 Cynoglossus semilaevis | reverse complement strand
AAAAAGGGCTGCCCCAAAATTCTTCAACTAAACTAATGAAAGCAAAACATGGAGGATAAAGAGTAAACCAACACAGTCATGGAGAGTGTGTAAGAGAAACAAAGCAGAAGAAACATTTTTCTTTCACTAAATCTATCTTTTATTTTCCCCATCTGGCATGTGTACATTTACCAGGTCTAAATAGGGGAAATGTTGTAGTTGAATTAATGTAAGATTTACAGGAGGCAATACTTGTGTGCAGACACAGATGTTTGTCTCTGTGGAACAAAAACAGATGAATACCAGCCCAATATGGGTGTGGCTTCTTGTGGCCACCAATAGTCAAACAAATACCACCCAAGACATGTGACAACAGAAAGGCAATTGTTGCAGGCGTTTAAAAAAGTATGAGATATGGAAGAGGTTTCAGAAAGGTAATATGAATCTTAAACAAGTCACCAATCCCAAGAAGCTGAGATGTTCCTAACCAGACCTTTTATTGAAAAACAATCAAGCCCGCTTACAAATCACACAGGAAATGAAGCATTGTGTATTCACAACAAATCCAGGTTCAAATCCGTGTTATACTGAAAATTTGAGTTTCTTGGT
>NW_007591295.1:0-588 GCF_000523025.1 Cynoglossus semilaevis | reverse complement strand
TTTTTTTTTTTTTTTCCATACTCCGACATGACAATAATGAAGCGGAAAGATTAAAGGTCGAGGAGAAATTGATTCCCTATTCTTTTGACTAAACAGATCAGAGTGACTCCAGGTCCCAGTTTTATGTAAATGTCACATTTACTATCAGAGCTGCTTGTATTAACAAACCTGTACAACAGTGTTAGGAACACTTTTCAACAAGTATTGAACAAGCGTCATTCAATCAGAGTCTACGATGGAAAATAAAACAATAACATCTCAAAACAAGTTCACAGCCTGCCAAGATCGACTCAATGACGACTTTCAAGAATTAACTTTTGATGAGTAGGAATACATTGACAGCTCAAAGGGGGATGTGTTCCACAAGGGATACATTCAACAGAACCCTGTGGATTTAGGTCGTGGACATGGAATTGCATGCCATGACAGGGGTCACAGGGTCAATCATGCTGAGAGTTGAGTAACCAAGGTGGAGGTGTCTGATGGGAGAAGGCACAGAGAAAAGGACAGGTGTTTGACCTTGTAAGACGGAAAGAGAGGCTAGAAAAAACTGAGCCTGGGTTAGGGTTCAACGTTCTGCAGACCAAG
>NW_007591294.1:0-588 GCF_000523025.1 Cynoglossus semilaevis | reverse complement strand
ATGAAATCTTTCAGATTCCGACATTTATTGTGCTTTCCATAAAAAGTGATGCATTTCCTTTACTTCTTTTTTTTAATATTATTAACCAAACACAGCATTTCAGGTCAGGTTTGACCTAACATTAACTTCCAGAGAGGAGATCATTAAAATGCATCAGCACTGGCAGAGGTCCGGGATAATTTTCCACAGAAGTGCATCCGATAGCAAAACTAATACAACAAAACAACGTGGAGTTGAAAGTGAATGTAACGCTCCAGCGAAATGAAAATGGCTGAAAACACAGGGTGAGTGGAGACCGATCGGTATTCTGCTGAAAAGAAAATGTAGTGTAGATGTTCTGGGTGAATTCACCTGAGTGTTCTCAGGGAAACTGAGCACTTCACAACACACTGTGTTTCGTTCCTTTGACAGCTTTGACCCAACACTGTGGAAATATTCAGATCTTATATCAAGTGTTTGGACCAACATCTCATTTCCATGTGATGTCAGTGTCTATAACTCGACCACATGACGTGGCCTCAGTTGTTGTCATGATGTTTTTTCTGAGTCAGGGATAGACCACACAGCTTTTTGTCATCGTATTTCAGC
>NW_007591293.1:0-588 GCF_000523025.1 Cynoglossus semilaevis | reverse complement strand
CCAGCTGCTGTGGAACATGAGAACCCCCATGTTTACCCAGTGGAGCGGCGTGAAAGAGAAAGAGGAGAGTGAGGCTGGGCACTGAGGGATTAGAGAACAAATGCTTTGGCAGAGCAGGAGACGTGGAGACAGAGAGCAGCTCTGTCAAATCACTTACCTGCCCTACAGCAGCAGCACTACAACAGCTCAGACAAGGAGGGGGGCTGAAGGGGCGGGGTCTTCTCTGGTTACCTGCTGAGTCCAAACACACTCTGCCCTTCTTCGTTTTCTCACACATGGAAAACATCTCGCTTGATTAGGAAGATGTCATACGCTGCGGGTCAATCACAGACTTCCCAGAGTTCTACGTAGAATGCATGAACTGCACGTAGAGCTCCTCCGGTGGTAATGACCGCGTCCAGCACACACATCGTTACATTCAGATATTTTTACCCTGGGGGGCAAACGGAAGGTCATGGCCTTGCCCCCACCCTCCCCCCAGGGAAAGTCAGCTGTCGACCTTCTAGTTAAAGCCGACCTCCATCTCCAGAGACGCGTTCGATTCTGTGCTTTTTTTTATTCCAGGTCAGAGTTTTCAATTTAAAAAAA
>NW_007591292.1:0-588 GCF_000523025.1 Cynoglossus semilaevis | reverse complement strand
CAAAAAGAGAGATGGAGACTGTGAATGTTTATGTTGAAGTATTCAGTACTTGTATATGTATATACTGCAGGGTTTGAGTGGCGTAGACCTGTGGTTGACATGACCCTGATCAACACTGACCTGACCTTGACCTGTTTCCCTCCCACTCTTGGTGCATTAGTCTACACAAGTATCCTATTAGCATGATTCACGAAGTAGAAAACACATGACATCTTAATGATGTCTTTGCACTGAGTCACAGATACAGTGCCGCGGCCGTGTCAGTTTCCTGGCCCTCCCTGTTTGTTTCCCAAGAGTTTAATTGAATATAAATTACAAGTAACTCTACACGGGTTGACTGTAAAATAGGTCTGAATGAACCAGGTCACGTTACTGTATTTTGAAGCGTAAGTCATAGCTAGCATTTAGCCTCTCATCACTTCACTTGTTGTTAGGCTTGAATTATATATTAATAAAATGACCACAATCCAGTGGACAGATCACCCCGGCCGGGGACAGTTGCCCACTTTGTGGTTAATTTCACCCCGTTATCAGCAGAGTGCTGGGCAGAAACACGCATGTGTGTACATGACTGCACACACACACACA
>NW_007591291.1:312-588 GCF_000523025.1 Cynoglossus semilaevis | reverse complement strand
GGTCTGCAACATGTGCTCCTTGAAAAACCACCTTTCCAGCTCATAACTATCTGAACATCACTCAATAACTTAAGCACTGAGAAACTCGTCCACCCTTTAATTTCCTCCCGGTTGGACTGCTGCAATGGAGTACCGTTCAGGGTTTCCTACAAAACCCCCCGGAGAGACGGAAAGACACAGCACACCACTGCACATGCAACGAAAACATGACCTCTGCTTTTAACCCATCACCAAAGTGAGCAGAGGGCAGTTTAAGCCCCCCCGGGGGGCGAAGCG
>NW_007591291.1:0-243 GCF_000523025.1 Cynoglossus semilaevis | reverse complement strand
TCCGAACCCAGTTCTCCTTCCTTAACCACTGCCACTGCCCCAAGCTCTGGAAGCACATCCAGTGGCTCCTGATCAAGTTCCGTATTTCTTGTAATACTTTGCTCCTTTGCACCTACAAGTCCCTCCATGGACTTGCCCCCCAGTACCTGTCCGACCTCCTTCACCCCTAAACCATCCCTCACTGCTCCAATGACTGAGGCCTCTATTCCCTACTCTCGTCTCCACTCCTTTGGTGACCCGGCC
>NW_007591290.1:0-588 GCF_000523025.1 Cynoglossus semilaevis | reverse complement strand
GGAGCGACTTCATTGGCCTCGATGTCTTCCAAGGCCACAGTGGCATGTAGACTGGACTGGAGTTTGACCTGTGTTAACACACAGTGACCTGAGAACTACAGCAGAGGTACTCTGCCACGGAGTGATTGTTGCGACTTACACTGACACCTAAAGGCCGAAGTTTGAATTACAGCTCGGGTGTGACAGAAATGTTCTGTGATTCTTCTTTGAGAAAATCATTTGTTAAAATGATGGAGTTTTCAGATTTGACCAGAGTTTCTGTCCAGGAAACACTCACATATTAATTAGATCATAATTGTTCCTGTTTTCTTCAGGCGATCAGAGTCACGGAGCTGCATCTCCAGGTCCACTGAAGAAGGACGTGGAGAACATGGAGAAAGGTGAGGACCTCTCTCAGCTGCTCCTTTTATTTACAAGAGAGTTTGTTCAACCTGTGGCTCTCGTCCTGACAGAGGAGCTGCAGAAGGTTCTGCTGGAGCAGATCGACTTCAGGAGGAGACTGGAGCAGGAGTTCCACGCTCTGAAGGGAACCGCACCATTTCCTGTCTTCCGTAAGTTCCACCGTCCCAGTTCTCATCACTCTGACTG
>NW_007591289.1:0-588 GCF_000523025.1 Cynoglossus semilaevis | reverse complement strand
ATTTTTTTTTTTAAGAGGGAAACAGAAGCAGCGTACGTATTTTTTCTGAGAGAATATTGTAAAATTTTAACTGCCTTTAATTTTGTTTTCCTCTGACCACCAGCTGCTGCACCACAAAGATACAAAACAACAGAGAGACATTTCTCTCACAGAGTGGAGATTTAGTCTTTTAATATTTTTCTGCAGATATGAGCAGCTGATATTTCCATTCAAGATATTTGATTATATTTTTTATAAATGACAGCATTTTCACTAAGAGGTCGACAGAGTGAGGGGTCAGGGAGGAACCACGAGTTGAGACACATGGTAGCACCTGAACCGGTTTATTGTGGTTCATTCTTGGTGCTCTTTGGCCTTTGGTCCTGTAAAGACCTTTGTGCCCGTTATAAAATGTTGATGAAAACAAGGAGGGAAAGAAAAAGACACAAGAGGTCAGGAAAAGAAGTTTAATAAGAAAGAATCTGAATAGGTCGACAGGTTCAGCAACTCAGGTCTGAATAGAAAACAAATACAAGAACAGGAAACAAGCAAGAGGACAGACAGATTCAGAGGAAAGAAGAGGCTCAGAATATATAGCTCATATATATA
>NW_007591288.1:0-588 GCF_000523025.1 Cynoglossus semilaevis | reverse complement strand
TGTTTGTTTCTTACTCTGAATGACATGCCATGTTTAATCATTGGTAATATTTACATTACATGTGATGCAACACATTATAACATTTATATATTTATATATTCAGGTATTTTATTAATTATCACGTCAGGGACGCTGAGCCAGTAGTTATTTTTACATTGCACACGCCTGTTCTAACTAAAGAGGCATAGAAAGGAATGATAAACCTTTATGTCTATCCTAGACATGACAGCGTTGTTTGAATTATTCCTTGGTTCTTTGAATTCTCCTGAAATCTCCATTAAAGTCTTTTCATCTTCCTCAAAAACTGCCTGCTCTAAAAAGATCAATAGGATTCTGAGTATTTCTGCCAGTGTAAACAAAGTGAGTATAAAAACAAACTGTAATTCTTCTTCTGTAGTGACACCAGAGAACAGCACTGCACCTGCATCCACAGGGAGTTCCCTAAGAAGAATGACCAGACGTCAAACTCTCACTCTCATATCTTCGGCGTCTGTCAACCTCAGTTCAATGATGTGCTATTCAATATTAGGTCCTTTCTTTCCCACCGAGGTGAGCTGACCACTCATTTAAATCACAAGATAACAAGAC
>NW_007591287.1:0-588 GCF_000523025.1 Cynoglossus semilaevis | reverse complement strand
ATGTATTCAACACAACGTCACAGACACAATCTTCAATTCTGTGAGAAGGAAAAATCAAATCATATAAATCAAATCAAATCAAAACATCAAGAACTGCTGCGTGAATTGTCTTTTCCTGAACGGTGAATACTGAATCTTACATGCGCACTAGCTGTAGATAATCCCAAATCCTCTCCAGCAGATCATCAAAGTTCCAGCGGTGGTGGGCAGAGATGGGAACACAGTGGGGAACCTTGTAGATGATGTCCAGCTCCTCAATGGAGATCTGATCGATTTTGTTCAGGACATATATGCAAGGGATGTAGACCCTGTGGACAAAAAGCAGTTGACACTTTAGGTCCCAGTGAAGGAGTGAAGTCGGCGCTAACGTCTGCTTCTCAGTAACAGCACGTACTCCTGCATCATTTGAACGGTACTTTGTTTTCAGAGATTTATGTCAATAACAGAAAGATGTCATAGACCCTGTTGGTTTTTATGTAGCTGGTTATCAAGGTAGATAAGTAGAAAACATACGTTTGAAGAAATTCTTAATCTTAATAATTCTTAAATGTAGCTGTAGCTGATAGCCTTCATGCGGGCAAAAAAAAA
>NW_007591286.1:0-588 GCF_000523025.1 Cynoglossus semilaevis | reverse complement strand
TTCCTATTTTCTACCCAATGCCTTCAGCAACCCCCCGGGAGATCTTGCTTACAACATTCTAGGTCTGGTGGCCAAGTGCTGCTTGAAGCAAGAAGTGATGAAACCATCCAAAGAGTCACCGAAGGTTATGTACACCTACACCACACAACATGAGTCTGGCGGCACAATTCCCGCTAAGTGGTGCTCAAATAATACAGCTTTGCTATGCACTGCAGCTGCCTGATGGTCGTGTAAGCAGGCTGTTAGACACATCATTAGAGCCCACTCTCTAGTGCTCGATGGGAGAGCAAATGTTCAGACTGTGGGTGTCTGTGTTGCAGGCCTTAGATGCCTTTTGGTCTCCTTTCTTTCCCCGGTGTTTTCGGCTGCGGTTGAAACCGATTGGATTGTCTGAAACTATACGAAATATCCCCTCTGTATTGTTGCCTAATGAGAAGATCTAAATGTAGACAACGTTGTCTTTAAGTTTTAATGCATATTACATGAATAAACCAAGGGAGGATTTACATCTTTATTAATAAAATCAATTGGATCATTTAACGTAGGGGTCCCCAACCCCTGGTCCCAGGACCGGTGCTGGTCCGTAGG
>NW_007591285.1:0-588 GCF_000523025.1 Cynoglossus semilaevis | reverse complement strand
CGATACGTATCACAATACAGACGCAATATATTGCGATACGCTGCGATACTATAGGCCCAACGATATCGGTCGGCCACTGTACATCAGTCGACCACTGTACGTCAGTCACTGTACGTCGGTCAACCAGTGTACGTCGGTCAGCTAGTGTACGTCGGTGCAGGTTGTCCCTGAAGCCAATCCGACCGTCAGTTAGAGACACTTGTGTGAGAAAAGGTCATATTTTTGTTCCTAATCACTGAGATGTTTCTCCAGTGATGAAACACAGAGTCGTTAATTCACAACATTAAAAGTGTTTGTCAGTGCAAATAAATCCCAGGTCCCAGATGAACAAAGAGCAGCCCATAAATAAAGACTGGTGTCAGTCTGGTGCAGCTCTGGTACACAGCTCGTCCCTGGTGTGGACCAGGTGTAAATGCAGGTTTGTGTGATGGTGTATGATGGGTCGTTTCATTGGCTGTGCTGTTAAATAACCACCACCACACAGTAAGAAGTGTTTGGTGCTACACAGTGCTACCAAAATGCTAACGTGTTAGCTGGTTCTTTGAAAGTGATGTTAATAAGCTGCTGGTAGAATTAAAAAATAAAAAT
>NW_007591284.1:0-588 GCF_000523025.1 Cynoglossus semilaevis | reverse complement strand
GATTGGTGTGTCGATATGGAATAACAAGGACCTACAGCTACAGCTACAGCTACAGCTAACAGCTAGAGCTAGTTACCTGTTAGTTAGTTAGTTGTGGTGCAGTGTTTACGATCCTTGGATTAGCTCCAGCTCCTGTTATGGCTGTGTCACAGACCCTGCAGTACACAGTTCAACCACACGGCCGCTACACACTGTCACAGTTCCTGGTCTGCAGATACGGATCGGAACTTTTGTCCCAGCGGACATTCTCCATGTCCTCCAGCAGGGTTCTGTAGGAGGGTTCTGGAGGAGGGTTCTTCAGAGGCTGAAAGGCGGCGGTTGTTTTCCAGCTAAGTGACGGCGGCCCATGTGTTTCCCATCCACTCGGTGTGGAGCGAGTCCGGCCGAGAGCAGGATCCTAGACTCAAACAGAGCGGAACAAATGGAGGAGTGGGTGAGGGAGGGGGAGGGATGTTTCGGAGAGATTACGACAGAAGTGGACAGGAAATGACAGATCAGATAGAACAAGACAGGAAAAGAGAGGAGAGAAGATAGAAGTGGAAAAAAAGGGTTCTTGTTAGAGACGTTTGTGCTTCGGAAATGTAAAAA
>NW_007591283.1:0-588 GCF_000523025.1 Cynoglossus semilaevis | reverse complement strand
TTTTTTCACCCTCAGTATTCCCATGAGTGCTTTGTCCATTTGGTTTTGCTGGCAGACTACCTGGGAAACAGGCTCCATTTGGTCTGGTACCAGAGAATGGTGGTTTGTTTACGTCGTGAGACAACATGTCAAACAAACTGTCTTGGACTGTAAATACTCAAATTATCAATGATTTTCAAAGATAAAATACTCTCCGGAACAGCATGTTTGGATGACACGAACCTTTGGACCTGATCTGTGTTGATAAACACCGACACTTTGAAAGTCACAGAAGATTGAGGAATGTAGTGATTGAAAATAGAAAATGGTAAGTGTAGATTAGCGGAGACAGCGGATGTGGTAATGCTGACGCAGATCTGATCTGGTGAACGGATTGATTTTCCTATTTGGGAATAACAGAGTTGTTCTGTTGTAGTTTTTGAGCCAGGACCAGTGAACACAGGACAACAAGCTGCTAGACACCTGGACAAACCTAACCTCAGTGTTCTGTTGTTGCCGTCTCTGCTGTCTCCTGCACTCCTGTCTTTTGGAACGACTTTTATCATCAGATCCTCTGCTAACCAGATTTCTAAATACGGTTCTTTTGAG
>NW_007591282.1:0-588 GCF_000523025.1 Cynoglossus semilaevis | reverse complement strand
TCCAGTCACTAGGTGGCAGCAGAGCAGACGTATTATAATAATTACGGGGGCTAAATATTTTAACATTGATATATATATTTTGCTAAATGCTAATCACCAAATGATCATTTAGTGTTTGGATGTTTTTCTCTTATCCAGGGTGTTGGTGCGTAGGTTTGCCACTAGAGGGCATCGTGGGCTTGACAAAGCACATGTGTTTAACTTAATGCCCTTATCTGTAAACATTTGTCAGCCATATTGTTGTATCCGTTTATCAAGCTGTATTTCACTCCTGTGTTTGATGGTATATGCATGAAAAAAAAAAAAACATTTTTGTTTTATCAGATAGTTACATTTGTAATGTAAAATTAAATAATGTTGTCATCTCTGTGCAGTATTGTATTCATTCCATTTAAAAAAAAATTCAATCATTTCCGGACGAATCAGGAATGAATTTACGGCTGAAAATATACTAAAAGTCAATCTCTCAATGTCTTGAGCGCGGGTACCAAATACATAATTTCCTTTTCTTTCCGAAAAGCAAATGCACCATTTCCATACCATGATAAATTGTTGGAAATATTGTGGTGACAGCATGCCATTTGGTCC
>NW_007591281.1:0-588 GCF_000523025.1 Cynoglossus semilaevis | reverse complement strand
GGAATACTGCAATACTTTGATATACAGCTGTCACTGGAAAATACTCCTCTTCTCAGTGACACAGTAAACAAATATGTTTAGTTCATACTGAATTTATGCAAAAAAAAAAAAAATTATTACACCTGCCTTACAATAAAAACTGTTTTTTCTCCTTGAAAAGGTGAGAGAAATTAAACAACAAATATTACTTCACCAAATGTTCTGTCTTTTGGTGTGTGTGTGTGTGTGTGTGTGTGTGTCAGAGGAAGTGCATAATTTAATCAGAAAAGTCCGATCCTGTAACGTTTGCATGACATCAGTCTGGCCTGAAGTTACACGACAAATAAAAAAAGAAAAGGAAAAATATCAGGTCAGTCAGATAAACACACACACACACACACACACACACACACACTGTCTCCCAGCAGGGAATTCACTGTAAAAGTCTTTTCATGTCACGGCGCCAACAAGAGGCCAGAGCTTTGACTGCACTTCTATATGGAGTTAGTTTGAATCTGAAGGTCAGAAAATGAAGGACTTTTTAGAAACATCTGTGACGGAGGTTTAGTTTCTGGATGTTGGTTTTTTTGTTTTTGTCTTTTTTGGTCC